>NW_016907973.1:165731-326152 GCF_001483705.2 Eufriesea mexicana
GTAGTAGTAGTAGTAGTAGTAGTAGTAGTAGTAGTAGTAGTAGTAGTAGTAGTAGTAGTAGTAGTAGTAGTGGTAGAAGTAGTAGTAGTAGTGGTAGCAGTAGTAGTAGTAGTAGTAGCAGTAGTACTAGTAATAGTAATAATAATAACAATGACAACAGCACACAAACTGTTAAAATTCATGATGTGCAATCCCATGCCTAAGTATAAGTAAAAAAAAAAAAGAAAAAATGATAAAAATGTGAACACACAAATGCGTACTTTATTTTGTTGCTATGTCACTTTATGTTACTCTAACTGGTAACATTTTTTTTTTTTTTAAATAAAAATATCTTCTCTATTTTTATATCATTACCAGATAATTATTCTCTAATATGAGCAATTAAATCTTTTTTATGTGAATATTATCATGATATATAGCAAATTCTAGCAATTGTTCATATTAAAGTTAAGTATATATAACTACAAACTATTTTATGTCAAAGTGGGTAAACATACTATGGTAATACATTCATAATAACATTCGTGTCAATTATACAAAACAATAAAATATGTCCATTTTAATTTGATATTTTTAGTACAGTACATATATGTAACACAAGCCACCTATAATTATTTTTGACAAATACATATCAAACTGTAAAAATTATATTTTTGATTATAATTTTCTAAGTATTTTAGCAATAGCCTATGTATATTCTGATGTTTCACCATAAAACAAATAAAAAAAATAATCACTAATAAAATGCATGATAAATTAAAATTATTAAATTTATTTCTAGTGACATAGTATTTGATGTATTTATATAATTTTCCGTAAATTTACCGAAATAATTGGAACTAAATTGTTTGTATAACTTTGCTTAGATACTAACAGAATAAATTTGTGAAGAGAAACTTAAAACAAGTATCGTCTACAACTATGAGCACCACATTTGCACAAGGTTTTATTCTTTGACAAATCAGATTCTGGCATCTCTGCGCATAGTTTTAACTCCTCTTGAAATTCTGAGTTAATGTTTATATCTAAATTCTCTTTCATTGACGCATCCTGTTTTATAGAATTTTCACTATTCTTTGATGATTGACATGTATAATCGAAAGTAATTTCCTCATTCTGTCTAATATCTTTTGTTGCAAATAACGCGAGCTTAGGAAGATTTGGGTCAAGACAATTGATCCAAACACCATAGACTGATAGATTTGGATCACATGAATGGTTAATGAAATGCGAAATATTACCATACATAGCAGCATCTACAGTGTATGGACATTGTTCTTCAAATTCATTGTAATCAAGATCAAATAGATATGTTCTACCAGCAGCATCATATTCTTTGCCACGCTTTTCAGCCTCCTCACTAGTTATCACTTCACCCACATATTGTGTGACGAAACTCCCTTTCTTAATAGCTTGTAAAGTCTTCACACCCCAACCTCGTCCATTAGCAGTTCTAAAAATGCAAAGCTTCATTTCAGTGCCACGTTGCACTACTCGATTAATGCAGTTGATATCGCAAATACATCGTTTGTTACATTCATATATTGGTGTTCCAGGTGGAACTCGAATTTTACATGTGAGGGTATATGGGCATAATCTGCCATCCTGAGCAAAACAACACTTTGTTTTGAAATTACAAGTTTTACATTCACAACCAATAGGTGGATCATTAGGTATTATAACTCCATTACCAGGAAGATAGTCTTCTATATAATAAAAGTCTTGAGGTGCTCCTTCCAAGTCTACCATATTCTCTACTTGTATTAGTGGTTTACCTTTAGTAATACTATTCATCTCATTTTCCCAGTCTTCTAAAGATTTTAACTGTTTCTTCCTTGACTCAACGACTAACATACGAAGAATGTTTTGTTTTACAACTTTCTCAAATTTATTATCTTTGACACACTTTTGTCTTAAAAATTTGTGTATGCTAGTGTACACTGCATTTGATTCTACTGAAATTGATGTTAATGTCTCTCCTGTATGCTTAAGGTAATTTAAGAATTCTTCAATATCTTTATCGTTTGGATAAAAATTTGTTTCCTTCTTGAAACGGTTAAACATTTGTAATCTATTTCTTTCAAATTCTCTATTTCTTTCAAATTCTTCTAGAATATCAGAGCAATTTACTAAATTTGACTCAGGTTCCCATGTATTATATTCCGAATCCCAATTTTTCCATTTGATTAGATAAGTTGGTATACCTTTTAACTCCTTCTTCGCGAGAATCTTTTCTACTTCCCAAAGATTAGTATCTAATATTAATGTTTTCAGTCCATTTTTGGTATCATGTTTTATATCCTCCAATATAACTCTAAGCTCTTTCAATTTAATATTTCCTAAATTGCAGTCTATTTGGTATTTTCCAGTATCAGTATTTGATTTGCTTAATCTTGCATTTCCCATGCTAGCTTCGTGACTATTAAAATAGTTCAAACTTTTCTTACTATTAACTGTTTGTTTCTCTTCTCTGTTCTGTTTGAAGAGAGCATTATTACTACTTAAATTATTGTTTCTTGATTTACCATCACGGTAATAACTATCATCATGATCAATTTTTCGAGGAAAAACAAATTTCTTATCAAGTTTCCGATGTTTGGTCGATGGTTGAACATACCCTGGAGAAGCTGGTCTTTTTTCTTGCATTGAAGACATTTTGCTTGTGTAACCAAGATTTTCTTCTTCTTCCCTTCTGGTACTGTCCACTGCATGAGGGTCTGTAATGCCAAACATTTAAAGGATGTCATTCTCTCTTGTCATACTTTTCCATATCTCATTTGTGTTAACTTGTATATCATTCCTCCCCTTTCTTTTAGTATTAATGTTATCACCTTGTACACCAAGAATTCCTTGAATCCTCTTCATTCTTCTCTCTCATTTATTAAAAAAGATGTTCAGTGCTATTATAAGAAAATTATAGGAAAATTATTAAGACAATTTGTACAAAAGAATGTGCCATACATATACAAAAATATTTTCTGCAAAATCATACATTACTGCTTTAAGTTTCTACTAAATTATTTAATTGAATATAAATAGGTTCATTTTTAATTTATATATTAAATATGAATAAAATACCATCAGCTGAATTTCTAAGACATATATAAACTGATTGACTAAAGCACACCTTAATACTAATTCTATATTTATAATTATAATTACACGTGGAAATATAATAGTTGCAAACAAAGCTTTAAATTTATAAATGTATTATTTTTAGAACTTTAATAAATAAAATAAATAACTACCTTATATTACAGAAATTATCATCTTCACTGTATTTGCAATATAAATAAGTTTATACATATTATTATAATAATTATTTTACATGTATAAATTTAACAATATAAGATATAATTTAAACATAGCATTAAAATATTTTGTTAACGAATATAAATATACTTACCTTAATGTTTTACATTATAATATAGAAGATATATTCACACACATTGTTCCTTGTTTAAAATTGTCACTGAACAAATTTTGATTTATAACAAAATTTATATTTCCAATTACCTTATTAAGGTATGCTTTAATCAATAATCATTTTAATCTTTTGTATACGATTATTTATTTTGAGATGTATAAAATACATTAATTAGTGCATATTTTATATTTTATAAGTAAAAATCACCATGAATAATAAGTGCATTAAAACCAACTGTGTATCAAATCACACATAAAATCTGTATCATAAAATTGTATCAATACATTAACATGCACTATTATTCTATGAATTTATCTTTAAATTTAACCTTACTTTATAAACGAAATAATTTTTTCTATTAACATACTCTTTAAAGTTCTTAAAAGATAAATTAATTATATCTTATTCAGAATCTTTACCCAATGGTTTAAATAAGAAATAGTTATATGAACATAAACAATTAAATAATTTGAAAAAGATAAAATAACTATATTATTATTATTACCTATAATTAAATAAAAAAAATTATTCTTTAAAATAACTATATAATACAATAAATAAATAGGCTTAAATTTTCAAACTTGTCAGTTAGAAAATATCTTCGATCCCGCGACTCGGAAATGAGTGTTTCAGAAAATGGCGACAACATCTTATATTTAGCGCCATCTACATATCTTAGTATAAAAACAATTTTTTATAAATTAAAAATTCTCTTCTTGGATATAGCAAAGATATTTTACTATTAAATAATTAAAATAATCCCATACAAATTACATTAAAAAATTTAATTATTAATGATCAATATATTAATGCCTTTTAAATAAAAATTATATTTTATTTTAAAAGTTCAATTTTTTTTACAAATTTATTTTAACCCCTCAATACAAAAATCTGAGTTTCATATAAACAATATTTATATGTTTTTAGGAGTGATCTATAGAATCTAACCTTTAAAATAATGTTTATTAAATTCTTTACACTTTTCATTGCATATATTGATATATAAAACAATAATAATCTAGACTTTCAACAATAGTATTTCTAACATATCTTCCAATAATCTATTTAACAGTAATAGTTATAGAAAATAATTTTCTCAAAGTGAATTATTAGTAAAACAATTAAATAATATAAACAGATAAAAAACATATGGATATAACAATTTGTTATAAACATATATATATAGCAATTTATTATAAACATATGTATAATAAATTATATTTTATATTTATCAGAAGAATTATATTGTTTTATGACTAATTAGTATGAGTTACATAGATATGAACATTATGAAATAAAGTAATCAAAAATAATAAATAAGAGGAAAAGCTTCCTTAATTTTAAGCATTGATTAAAAAAGTTGTTTATTTTATGTAAAAAATATTATAAAAATTGATCTATTTAACAACATGCATATCTTACAAAAATATGTTAACTTCTCATAAGACGTTTTACTTACCAAGTTTAATAGTAATATTCCTTTCTAATTCATTTTTAAAACGAACTGTTTGTACTCCTGATATAGCTTTTACAATTGTAGATTTTCCATGTGCTACATGGCCAATAGTACCTATATAAAATTTTAAATTTACATTCTGTAAGATACTATATTTCATCTGATACATTTTTGTACCCTTAAAGAATCAAACAAATTATATTTACCAATATTAATTGTTGCTTGTCTACTGATGACTTCACGGGATAATGCAGTTAATGTATTAACATCCTAAGTAACAAAAATTTTATGAATTTAAATATTAATTATTAATTATTAATGTTGAACGTTTACAAGAAAGTCAAAATGTTATAGTACAAAATATTTATGTTGTATTTTATCACAATAAATAAATTTATTTTGTAAATAAATGCTAAGCTATTATAAAGACAATTTTCTTATCAAAATGTATTAATAACAAAATAGCTTTATTAATATAAATATAATTCAGTAATAAACAAAAATATATAAACTGTTATATGACAGAGCAATGTGAATAAATCCAAATATGATCAAAATATTATAATAATGAAAGGAATTCTTAAAATAAAGTGGTTTTAGAAATTTATATTTTATTTTCCAATATTTATCACAGAAATTTTTCATTTTATTTAAGAGGAAATTATTACATTATGCTATCAACATAAATTGAGGTTATATGAAACATGATAATAGCTTGTCAGATTAGGAAAGTATATCGGCATATTTATTACTTACTAGCTTCGAAAGATTTTGTTTACAAAGATTTGGCTGACCCGTAGTTACTCCTAGACCTTCTTCACCACCCATAATCACTGGATCACCTTTTACTACACGTAAAACACACGAGGAACACTTCAAAAAAGGCTTAATTAAAATTAAAAGTACAGACGTATCTTAGTAAGTAAAATAGGTAAGAGAGCAGAAGCAGCGCCAAGTGGATGCATTTGGAATTAATGCAGAATACAGATTTTTTCTTAACTTTATAGGAATGTTAATTTCTAAATATTGACTTTAGAGTAAATAACACCTCACATTTTATATACCTTTCTCAAATATTTATTTATAATAATCACCAAATGTTAGAATTTAATATTATTTAAGTACATAAAATATTTAAGTGGCTAAAATAATAACTAGAAATGACAAGTAACAAAGTTTGAATAATTTTTGTATATAATTAATATAAATATTTTATTATTACAATTCTCTAATTATTAAAGTGAAAGAATAAAATCAAGGAAAATAATAATATTACAATTACAATCGATAAAATAGCAAGCCTACTAATCAAAGTTATATTTCGAATAATAATTTTTCGTATACTATACTTATAAATATTAGAAGAAGTAAAATATTATCGTAAAAGTACGTAAAAATAAGCAATAAAAGTACAATTTTTGAAAAAATGTAATTAATTGAATAAATCATATTGCAAGCTACAGTATATAGCGTATGTAAATAAATATAGCTATAGCGTAGTTAATAAATATAATTGAGGAAAATTCACTTGTCATTTGAATTGAAAATTAATTGAAATTGATTCTTGGACTTTAATTGAATTTTGTACTTTTGACGAAATATTTATAACGTAATACACAAATATAGAAAAGAATATAATTTTTACAGATATTTTATGGGCAAAATGGAACAATGTACAGAATTTGTGGATTTATTGCTTGCAAGACGAAAAGATTGTGATATCTTGTGGGTTTCTCGATCAATGAATCCATTATCACCACATAAACTTCCACCAGAATCTAAATATTCAAGAAATGAAATGATTCAAATGGTTTTGAATGATGAGAAAGTTAAATCAACAATTATTTCTTTGGCTGCAATGTATCAAACAGATATAAAAAATATCATCAAAGAAGCTCATAAGATAATAAATGAAATGGCTAGTAAAGCACATTTGACCACTGTTCGTTGGATAGGTGATATTGAAGTTTTTTATTTGAAATCATAATGTTTTAACAAAATCATAATGTTTTAATTTTAGGTTTGATTATTACAAAAGTTCTTAAAAGAATTTTTGTAAGTATTTATATTAATGAAAATGCAATATATAGGATGAAAAAGGAAATGCAGATTTCTCAAGTACAATATGTATATGCTCCTTCTCACAGAAGTTATTTAGATTTCATATTATTATCATATATTTTATTCTCCTATGATATGGCACTTCCAAATATTGCAAGTGGAATGGATTTTTATCAAATGAACATAATAGGAGAATTATTAAGAAAAACCGGAGCTTTTTATATGCGACGCAGTTTTTTGAATGATTTACTATATAAAAGAATATTTAGTAAATATGTAATGTCCTTGGTAAAGCATAGTGACAGAGCAATTGAATTTTTTATAGAAGGTACTCGAAGCAGAAGTTTGAAGAGTATAGTACCAAAATTTGGTGTGTTAAAATTAATAATTTCATCATAATGTAGATATAATATTTAGTAGGAATATTATATATGAAAATGACTTCACTTCAAGGTCTTTTGTCAACCATTCTGGAGAGTTTATTAGAAGGCAGTGTACCTGATATATATTTTGTACCAATTAGTATTAACTATGAGCGACCACCAGAAGAATTATTATTTGCATATGAGCTTTTGGGGATACCAAAACCAAAAGAATCTACTGCTGGTTTACTTCAATCTTTATCTATTTTACAAAAATCATATGCTTATGGATGTATTGTTTGTAATATTGGTGAACCTATTTCTGCATGTCAATTCTTAAGTATGGAACACCGTAAAGCAAAAGTATTGTCACCTTATGCAAAATTACCAACATCTGTTATTAAAAAATTGGCTTATTGCATAATAGACTCACATAAAAAGAATACAATACTTATGCCCTTTAATTTAGTTGCTTTATTATTTAATGAAAGGAGCCAAACATATCCAGATAATCCATATACATTAAATGATTTAGTCAGTGATTATTTGTGGTGCACAAATTTTTTACAAGTATTTAATGCCACAATACATACAAGAAAGTAAGTTTCAATATTTAGTAATAATATTTTAATGTTATATATATTATTAGTGTTATAGAAAGAACTTTGTTCAGGTCATTTGATAGACATGATCAAAATGTAAACAATGTGAAACAAGAAATATTAGATAGTTTAAAACCTCATGAAGAATTACTTGTATTTGATGCATCAAAAATTTTGCGACTCAAAGAGAGGCACAGAACAACAAAACTGAAAAGTAATATTCGTGTCAAAGGTCATACTTTATTGGAAAGAACTATGCGAGTAGCCATACCTGTCATTAATATTTCAATCTATCTAAATCCAACTTTATCCTTTTTAATAAAACCAGCCGTCGTTACTGTAGCAATAGGAATAGGTCAAATTGAGCTTGGTAATATTATTTTCTACATAAAACAATGTTACACATAAAAAAATCAAATTAAATTTTAATATTATATTATGCGCAGGAATTGCATTTAAACGATACATGCTATTAAGAATGTTACTGAGCACAGAATTTGCAATGCCTTTAACAGAAAATGAATCTGTAATAAAATCCGAATGGGAAGAAACGTTAAATTTGTTATTGAAACAAGATTATATAAGTATTCACAGTAACACATATGTACAAAGCAAAGATACTAAAGTATGTTCTCTTCTCTATAATGTAATATTACCATTTATAGATACAATATATGTTACGTGTCTTGTTCTATTTGAGGTAAAATTCAATATTTTTATGATATTTGATATTTATTATATGTTATAAATATTTATGTATATAACAATTTTATCAATTACAGTGGGATGAAACAAAATTAAATTACATAACAATACAAGCAGTTCTGATTGAAACACAGAAACAAATAGAAAAAGCATTTCTCGAAGAGAGTCAGTGGGGACAACATCCTTATTCTTTATCCATAGATTTGGTTAATACAACAATATGTAATCTTATAACACAAGGTATTCTAATACCATATGAGAAACAACATAAATACCAAGTTGATAAAGTTAAAATGACACAAATTCTTACACAGCTGCAAAGTCTTTCATTAAAACGACCATTAGGTTTATATCTTAATACAGTTTTACTGCCTATGTTACCAATTGTTTCTGCTAAATTATAAATGTAAGATACATAAAATAAAGCTTAGAAGGTAGATATTAAAACAGTTTAAATTATACAAAGAATTTATTTGGTTGTGAAGATTTTACTATAATTAGTGTAGATATAATGTAAATATTGGTTTAATTATTACTATTGATATGTGATTTCTTATTTATTAAAATTTGGAGGAAAAACTGTTTAGATTTTTAAGAATTATTGTTGCATCATCATCAAATTTGTTTATAGATCTTTTTCTTTTACCAAGAAGTAATGTAGCGCCAGTAGTAGTTGATGTAGAATTATTCATATTTCTGAATAAAAGCTAAAAAATAGATGATTACATAGCTGTTTAATCATTACTTATTATTTACAACAATAGATGTTAGAAATAAATTGATTAATTACCATCACCAATCTAACAAGATATACAGCAAACGTAAGAAATGAAATAGACATAAGTGCACCTTCTATGGAGGGAAATCCTGCAGCATATTCATGGTCATAATTATGATCGTAATGTTCAGTACCTCTTTTTTTTCGAGCAACTATTATATTCTCTGCTAGTTGAAATTCTGAAAATAGTACAAATAAGTACATAACTACTATTGATATATTACATGTATTGATTAATTTTTTATTTTTAGCTATTATTTTATTTTGATTTTTATTTACTACTACCTATTTCAGTAATTAATGAATTTTCAAATGTCTTTAAAAATTGAATTTTTCCATCACTCGATGTCGGTTGAGATTTCAAAGTACAATGAACGTTTTTAAGTATATCCACTGGAAGATATTTTAAAAGTCCTATGCTATTTGAGGTGAAAGATTCATTTAAGTATTGTGTATTTTGTTTTACCTGCAGAGTAAAAAAATAAAACATTAAATTGCAGTTATTTAAAGTAAAAAAAAAAAAAAAATGAGACATGTTAAATGTAATAATTTAATTACTTTGGGCATTAAAGGAAATGTTGTCTCATTATATTTTTCTGTATTGGTCACAACTATATTTTCCTTATTAGAAAGTTTAAGAATTGTTGATTCTTCTTTGATATTATTTTTCATTTTATAAAAATCATATTTTCTACTTTCATTAATTGCTGATTGCTTTGTTTTTTCATCCTTATAAATATCTTGATATGTATAAAGAGAATGGTTTTCAACATTTTCTTCACCAAATTTATAAAAACGATTTTGTTTTGTGGTAGGCATTCTATGAATAAGAAATACAAAATTTGTGAAAAAATATTAATATAGATTATAATTTTGATGTTGCTCAATACAACGGTTTTATACATACCTATATATTCTTTTTTCATCAGAAAATTGAGGCATATCTATCCATTCTGCTGAAGTATCATGCCATAACAATATCTTCAATACTAATGCACTAATTACCAACATTGTAATTATATAATTTTTATAATATCTGTGAATAATTACAAATAACGGAATTGTATATTAACTCATTTATTATACATATTTATGTGTTTTAAATAAAATAAATTAATAGATACTGTAGTTCAACTGTCAGTAATATAAAATCTAACTGTAGGTTCGTTTATATATATAGTGTGACAGGAATCAGGATGTTATTATTTCAAGTAGAGGTTCTGTTAGATTTAACGAGGACAAAAATTAGGCTTACGACGTAATGACATCAATTTACAAAATATTGCTTTATATATAGAGTTTTCATTTGAAATAGATCATTTGAAAAAGAAATACAAAATTATTATAATAAAGTATACGCAATATTACAAAATTTATTAGTATTAATAATTTATTTATTCACATTATTATATTAAGTACAATAATGATTTAACATTTGATAATTATTCATGAAAATTTGTTAATTTTACTTACAATATATTTATTATAATATGTTAGTGTCTTTTAAGTACTTTTATTTGCCAATTGAAAATAATATTATAAACTTAATTTGAATGAAATACATTACTAGTCTTTATAAAATTTAACACTTGTAAAAATTTTAAACTATTTTTCAAGTAATAGTAAATGTTTAAATATATTCAATATATACAAATAATTGATTTATATAATGTAGAAACATATTATAATTACATAATGTTATATATGTAACAATATCTATTGACATTGCACAAATTTTTCTATATATAATTCAAAAAATGTCTGAAAAATTTCTTATAAAATTATAACAACTGCTATGCTCATATCAAGATCTAAATTCATTATTACAATATTAACTACTTCTCTGTAATATTTTAATATTACTATGATAAATGCTTTGTAATAAAAATATGAACATAGTAATAAGTATATTGTATATATTGCATAATTAAAACAATTATTTAAAACAATTTTTCAAAAATATAGGCCATATATGATGTACAATGATACATTTAATACTATATTATTTAGACATAAAAATATAACTTGAAATAAAGTAATGAAGTACTTTGTAAATAAATTATACATGAGATTCGGTTATTGGATATATGATTAAAATAACATCTTTACTCATAATATAATCTCAGAAAATATAAAAGTATAGTAAAATATGTTTTGTTTCAAATATAATGTTCCACTTGAAAAATTTCTATGAAATTAAAATAAAATTTTTAAATAAATGACAAATAGTACTATGTAAAAGCAACTCAGTCTTTATAAAATATTTAACTAAAAAATAAAAGATTACGTTGTTCATATTTGATTTTTGAATTTAAAGAAAAATATATCTTTTAATTATGAATTTTCTGATTATTCCTTTTATCTCTATATTATTGTTAATAACTAAAAAAATTGTAAACACATTGTAATAAAAAATAAGAACAAAAAGTTGTGTTAGTAATATAATAAAGTACAAATTTTTAATGAATTATTTAATATCATATTTAATAGTATGTTATGC
The DNA here is from genome assembly GCF_001483705.2 of Eufriesea mexicana. Lineage (NCBI taxonomy): Eukaryota > Metazoa > Arthropoda > Insecta > Hymenoptera > Apidae > Eufriesea > Eufriesea mexicana. The sequence goes on from NW_016907973.1 coordinate 177,623, forward strand.
ATTTATTAAGACTTTAATAAATTTTAATATAAGTTTTAATAAATCTTAATTTCATTGTTTTATAAATATTATAAACTTTATCTATTAATTATAGGAAACATGAAAGGAATGAACATAATACTTGAAAAGATAATATATATAGTTCAGCTTTTTTTGTATTTGGAATGTACTTTAATTTTAATGAAATAACAGAAAATGTAAAACAACTTTATGGAGTACTGAAACAGTACATACATTTTGAAAACTATATTTTCTCAATTATATGATAATCAGTAAATAGTTTTAATAAACTTTGTTTGCAATTTCCTAATACAAAATTTATTACAATGTAATAAAAAAAATATGTATATAAATATGGAATGCAATTATTCAATTGTGAATTTTTCTATGCTTTTATAATTAATAAAGAAGAGTGTTCACAAAATTTATTATGATATATAAGAACAGAAATTGAGAAAACTATATTTGCAATGATCTTACTTTTTATCACATAAGAAACAATTTGAAATTTTTTTCGTTAATGCTTTTTTCATGAATTTTTAGCTTCTCTTAAGAAATTTGGTATAAGTTATAAATATTCAAGCTTCTCATTTCTAACTTCAGATACTTTAAAGCAAAAGTACAAAATAGTAAATTTATTATGTATAGCACAACTTTGTATATATATTGATGTAATCCATGAAAAATTTGTGTTCTTAAGAAGTTTTTATCATAGTATTAACCCCACCATATTCCAAAGAATGCCAAAAAATTTATGTATATAAAAGAATTATATATGTTCTATAATTTATACATACTGCTATATATTATTTTAAATCTAATTACTCTATTTTAAGCATTTTTTGTGCAGTTATAAAACATGCTATGTACTTCTATATTAAGCTGAAAAATATGTTTAGATTGCATTCAACAAATAAAATAGTATGAAATAATTATTTATCTTATAAGTTAAATAAATGTTAAAAATATCATGATTATATTTTATCGTCTATTCGCTGAAATATTTTTCATAATTTACTAACTATGGAAAATTTTTATAACCAGTACCTTATAATATTGAAATACGTTCAACTTCATTATTAAAATCCTTCAAGAATTTTTATGTAAACATTGCTGTTGCTTTTTTTTTTTTGTTTTGTTGAGTATCTTATCTTACACAATGCAGTCTAATAAAAATGTTATTAAGTAATTTTCTAGGTAATAATCCTTATTTTCTATGTAAAATTGTTTGGAAGATATATAATGGAGTTTTCTTTAATATCAGTACACTAATATTTAAAATCAAATATAATTGTACTCCCTTTCATGAATGTATTCAACTCAGGCACGAATGAAACGTCGTAACGTAGCTCGAGCACTGCGAGCCCAGCCTTTATGTATAGACAAATTATTTGGCAATGTTTCGATGTTTAATATAGGCGAAGAGTTCTGTCATGTACGCTGATTGCTATATGCTAACCACCGGGCATCATCACTTTCGTGAGTTAAATAACGATATCCCACTTTTGCTTCTAATTCTCGTAAATCACACCATGTTTGATAATCCTTAGAAAAAATACAATTTATAATAGGTTTCTATCATGATGTTGTAGGAAAATATTTATGATTATAGAAATACTTACTTGAAGCCATACATGTTGTAAACTCTTATCTACAGTATAACGTTTTCTTTGCTTTACTTGTAACAAATTATTAATCAAATCAATTGCTACAAAAAGAAAATAAATTTTATTGATTCTTATTATTGGATAAGTGTTAAATAACATTATTTTATTTCAATAACTCACATACCATCAGATGAAATTTCCTGCCAAGGAATTGGTGGATACATGAAAGCAGCATTTTGAATTTGTTCATTAATATCTTCTTCTTCATTGAATGGAAATGTTCCACTTAAAGACACATAAATAATTACACCAACACTCCACATATCTAAAGAACGATTATAACCTTTATTTCTTAAAACTTCTGGTGCTAGATATGCTGGAGTACCAACAACACTTCTTCTGAAACTTTTTTCTCCTATAATTCTTGCAAAACCGAAATCACAAAGTTTTACTTGTGTAAATTCGCTATCACTGCTTAGCAATACATTTTCAGGTTTTAAATCACAATGTACTATATTCTTGCTATGTAAATGTTTTAATGCTATCAATATCTGTGTAATTAGGAATTTAGTTACTCTTTCACTAAGACGGCCACGTTCTGAACTTAGTATCATTTCTAGCATATCGCCTTTTAATTTTTCCATAACTACAAATATTCGTTCTGGAGTTTCAAACATTCGTTCTAAATTAACAACTCCGCTATGTGAAAGATTCTGCAGAATGGCAACTTCATTTTTAAGTTGTGCTTCTTGTTTTGTAGGAAAACGTAGTTTATCAATAACTTTGATAGCCACTGCTCGACCACTTTTACGGTGAATACCTCCATACACAGTACCAAATTGTCCAGAACCTAAAACTTCATCTGGAAAGATCTCATATAACTGAGACATATCTGTAATATTTTCTTCAGGTTCTGTAGACTGTTCTTGATCTAAAATCAAAATATCTTACATAAATATATATTTTTATTCTAATATACCTAGTGAGTGAAAGAATAAAATTTAAAAAACCATTACATACTGATTGATATAGTAGTTACAGGCATTAGTGCTTGTCTAATACCAGTCTCCCATGACCTAGCTATATGTGCTCCAATACCACTTTCTGGTGGAGGAACTTGGCTACAATTGTCCCCATATGAAGGATCTTCCCCAACATAATAATCGATATTGGCAGTTTTCAACTCAAAACAATGCATTGTGTCTAAAATATAATTCACGTTTCTCGTATCATTTATATAATAAATGAAATTTTAATAAAATAAAGTTTATATAATATAAAAGACGCACGTGAGCGGGATGTCTCAGCACTTTCAATAGACAATATTTCAACCAATGGAATTTCTTTATAATATTTTGAACTATTTTCACTTTGAAATAATGTTATAGCCTTAGTATCCAGTCGCCAATAATGTTTTTTTCTCTATAAATTTGCAAATATAACTTTAATAATATTTTCTACATGTAAGGTTATTTCTGTATATTACTTATTTACCATTGAATCACGACTTGTAAAATGTACCATCCAACCCTCTTTCAAAACTTTCGAACCACGTCTTTTCGTATGTTTCACACTTTGCACTATACGCATTAAAGGAATATTATTGCTTGGTGTAGAACTGCAACTATTATAGTAAAACAAAATACATGATAAAACAAAAGTTTCAATTCAATATATTTACATAAATAATTAAATTAAAAATATAATTTACCTTGAAGGTCTAGATTTTTGAAATTCATCATAAATAATATCATCATTGCTTGGAACTTGATCCTATAAAAATAATCTAAATAAATATTATTTATTATTAAATATTTTATACAATAATATTATTAACGAAAATATTAAAAATAATATTTCTATTTAACATTTTTTATCATAAAGGTATATTTACAGTATACTCATCAGATGTTTTTGTTTCATCTACTGTAAAAGATGAATGTTGAGGTGGTGAAGGAGATTCTGCATCACTATCTCCATCAGCTTCTTCATTTCTACCATCACATTTTCCCTCTGGCTCACTACCCACACCACTATCAGGGTACTCATTACCTATTGATATAAATATTGTTATTGAAATAATGTTTGTTTTAATTTTAATATTTCAAAATTCAATTTTATAAAAAATTAAATAATGAAATATAAATAAAAATACCTGTATTGTCGCGTGGATTTTCTCCAGTACAGTCTTTAGGTATTTTTTCTATACATTTCTTGTGTGCATTATACTGACAATCTTTGCACTGTAGGCCTTGCTTAAATAAACCTCGTAATAATTTTTTACAGTATCCACATACAGTTGGTCTGGTATAGGTATGTACCACAAATGTATGTGGAATTTTTATACGTGTTGCAAGTTCTCGTTCAATCCATACTGGTCTTCCACCCAATGAAGGGGAGCGAGATTGTTTTGGTGCCATTATACTTGGTATTGTCTAAATTTATAATATAATAAATCAAAATAACATGTATAAAAGTATGTAAATTATTTTACATTTACATTTTAGATAAAATCATACCAAAGTACTATTATTTTGACTTGCATTCGGTGTATTATTTGTACTATGATTATCATCACTAATGCTGGTCAAACTACTAGTAGATCCTTGACTTGGAGATCTTGGTACATTTAACATTGCAGAACTACGCCGTCTTTGACTGGCATCATGTGAGCAATTATTAGGTATTTTTATAACACATCTCTTATGATAATTCATTCCACAACCTATTAAATGCATTAATTGTACAAATTAATTAATTATATTATTAAAAATTTCTGAAATATTAATAATAAAATATTATACTTACCTTCACATTTTAGTCCTTGTCGAACAAGACCAAATAACATTTCTCCACAAAAATCACAAAATGTTGGAACTTTATATGAATGAACAATCAAAGCATGAGGACGAATGGGAATTTCTTCATTTGGCACTTGTGCTGAAAAAAATTAAGTAATTACCTACTCCTTAATTTTTTCATTCTTACATTTTATTTATCATTATATATATGAGAAAATATATAAACTCAAAATTTACCAGTCAAAACAATTTCTACTAATGTTTCATCAACTACTTCAGTTGCATTTGTAATAAGTTGTAAGATATTAGTAGAATTATAATCATGTTTAAATAAAAGTAATCGTTCAAATAAGTGATTTAAACCATGTTCTGGACACTTGGTATTAATAAAGTCACAGGCAAATTCTTTAAGTGTTTTAAGAGTTAATGCGCTGCTTTCTACTGTAACAGTATCACGAGTTAAACCAAACTGAAATAAAAATGTTACTTCTGGTCCCTCCATATTGATTGTTTATCTGAAATACAAAAATAGATTGATAAATATTTAAATTAGAATTAAATGATATAATATAAAATTTATCTGTACTATTGAAATAAAAAAGGAATATAAAAATCAATATTTAACATTAATCTTTACATTTATACATAATATTCATAAATATTTTTTGTAGAAGTAAAATCAAGTATATGCATAAAATATATTTTCTTTTTATTTGAAACAATTAAAGAATTATTATATAATAAATACCAAAAAATGCATAGAATTAAAACATTTAAGAAATGATTAATTAATATTTAATATCATTAAGTTATTCTTAATAATAAATAATTTTAAGATTTAAAATATATTTTGACCATATGATTTTCCAGCACACAGGAAAAGAAAAATATGTATTCTGATTAATAAAGCATAAATATTTTATTTAAAGAAGGATTATTTTACGTACATTTAAATGAATCAACAGAAGATTCTATACCAAGGTAACTGTTTCCTCTTTGATCAAATTAATATTGATGAAACATAATTATTATGACAACAGATCCCACGAGTGTCACCGAACAGCGTCAAATCCATGCCTGACATACATTCGTTGATGACATTTTACAGTTATCTCCAGGTGACCGACCCACCTTTGCGTATACTTCTATCTGTTATATTTTGTTATTCACCGAGTTCTTACATAGGTTCAAATTAATAAACGACTGAAAAATTTACAATACTTGAAATATTGTTCAAAATTCATTAAAAACTATTATATACTATGCACAAATTGTAAACTAATCAATGAATCTATCCTTTCATACACGTATCCACGCATCTACATACGCAAAAATCTAGTGCCATATAGTTGTTACCAAAGATTATTAAGAACAGGAGCAACATAATGTTATGACTAATATAATCAAAGTCGAATAAAGATAACTATATAAAGAAAAATGAAATAGAAGGCGAAAGAAAAAAGAAAAATTAGATAATGAACATTTTTTTTAATAAAAATATAATTTCCTTTACTTAATTTTCCTTATATTTTCGAACAAGCAATAATCCATTACAATTATCTTATTTTTATAAGAATATATATGTATATATAATTAAAATTACAAATTTTTAATTGCATATTTTAATACATTTACATTGATAAATCATTTATATACATATAAATATATTATAATTTTTAAATAAAATTCAAATTTGAATTGCGTCATAAAAGACTGATTTATCGTATTATGTTTATATTTGATTCGAATTATTTCTTTAGCATATTTTTACTCTATGATTATAATATACATATATATATATAAGAGAAAGCGTGCGAAGTAGCCATACGTGAGGATCATTGAACACGTGGAAAGATTCTAACCCATTGAATACATCAAACTAAACTTGAACGTATAAAAATGACTTATAAGCTTTTGGTTGATTCCAAAAATCCACCAACGGGTATATTGAACCATAATACAATTTTAATAAGTCTAATAACTTAACTACATCAAATATAATTTATAAAATAGATGTTGAAAATATTTACTAAATGAAATTTTAGTATTCTATCTCTAAACAGTATTAGTAAAAAATTGTATTTTATTTAATAGTTTAATATTGTTATATATAAAATAACACATACATTACACGCACAGCAATGTTTGATAAATCAATACTATTATATACCTTATTCAAATTTTTAAATTGTCAAACTAGTAACTAATATTTTAATTTATATAGATGCCTTAATTGTAGTAGAGGTAATCAATTGTCAAAATAAAGAAAAGATTGAAGTAGTTTGGTGCAATGATTGGAAAGGTGATGGACATATACAATTAACAGATAGTCAAAATAAAATATTAGGAGAAAGAAGCAGTGATGTTAGTCGCTACTTTGCTAGAACTACATATACAGATCTTTATGGTACGTACATGCATATATATTTTATTTTTCTTATGATATATGTACACATATATTTCAATCATTTGTTTGTGTTAATTAATTTAGGTGGTATTAGTCCTCGTGTAAAGACTGAAGTTGATCATTGGTTATCATTTGCAATTGGACCTCTAGGGTCTTATCCACTTAAAGAAGATGCACTCTGTTATTTAGATAATGTACTGATGACAAATACTTGGTTGGTTGCCAAAAAATTAACATTAGCTGATATCTACATATTTTGTATTCTTTTAAATAAGAAATTTTTAGCGAAGTTTGAAAAGCAATATATTAATATCAGTAGATGGTATAAACAAATACTTTCACTACCTGCTGTTACAGAGGTATTGCTTTCAATAAAAAAAAATGTTAAATTATCTTCTCCTAATAATATACAATGTGAGAAAGTTATTAATAAACAAATAGGACAAAGAAAGCAAGAAGGTAAATTTATTGATTTGCCAGGAGCAGAAATAGGTAAAGTAAGTAATTTATATTTATGATAATACATATTTTGTAAAGTACATCTTTATAAGATCATTTATTACTATAATAGGTCATAGTACGTTTTCCACCAGAGGCAAGTGGCTATTTACATATTGGCCATGCTAAGGCTGCTTTATTAAATCAATATTATGCAGAAATATTTCAAGGACAACTCATTATGAGATTTGATGATACAAATCCTGCAAAAGAAAATGTAGAATTTGAGAAAGCTATTCTAGAAGATTTAAAATTATTGCAAATCAAACCAGATCGATTTACACATTCGTCTGATTATTTTGATTTAATGTTAGAATATTGTACTAAACTAATAAAAGAAGGTAAAGCATATGTAGATGATACACCAGTTGATGTAATGAAAGAACAACGTGATCAGAAATTGATGTCATCAAATAGGAATAATAGTAAGTATAAAAAATTAAAAATTTAACTAAATATAGCATATTATTGAAATTATTTAAATAAAAAAAAAAGTTAACAAACATATTATTTTTATTTACTTTGTTAGCTATTGAAAAGAATCTAGAATTATGGAACGAAATGCAACAGGCTACCGTTAGAGGTCAAGAATGTTGTGTTAGAGCAAAAATTGATTATCAGTCAACAAATGGATGTTTACGGGATCCAACAATTTATAGATGTAAACCAGAATCACATCCTCGAACTGGAACAAAGTATAAGTGTGTATTAGATATTAAATAGTAATGTGCGGGCATCTGAAAATACAGGGTCCTTGTCCGACTCATATTTTCAGATGCCTGACACCCTTAATATTAAAACATTTAAAAAAATTAATAAATTCTTTTTGTTATACTCTATTTCCATTTTTTTATTAGAGTCTATCCAACATATGATTTTGCTTGTCCTATCGTTGATGCCATCGAAAACGTTACACATACTTTACGTACAACGGAATATCATGATAGAGATGTTCAATTTTATTGGATAATTGATGCCCTAGGACTAAGACGTCCTTATATATGGGAATATTCGCGTTTAAATATGACACATACAGTTTTATCAAAAAGAAAATTAACTTGGTTTGTTGACCAAGGCTTAGTTGATGGTTGGGATGATCCACGTTTTCCAACAGTAAGAGGTATTTTGAGAAGAGGAATGACAGTTGAAGGATTAAAACAATTTATAATTGCTCAAGGTAGTTCAAAGGCTGTAGTCTTTATGGAGTGGGATAAAATATGGGCATTTAACAAAAAAGTTATTGATCCAATTGCAACTAGGTATATTAATAATATAAGTACATTTTTTATAAAGAAGAATCATAAAAATGATTCATATAATACTATTTTTTAGATATACTGCTTTGGAGTATGATAAAATTGTACCAGTACATATAGATGGTGCAAAAGAAGATTGGTTACTTGTTCAAAATCATCCAAAAGATTTATCAAAAGGAACTAAACAAATGTTAATAGGGCCACAGGTGTACATTGAAAGAGATGATGCAAATGTCTTAACTGAAGGTCAAAATGCTACATTTATTAATTGGGGTAATATACTAATTAAAAAAATTGAAAAAAAGAATGGTGTTATTACACAGATAATAGCACAATTAAATTTAGAAAATAAAGATTATAAAAATACATTAAAAATTACATGGTTATCAGTACCTTCTAATAAAAATGATGATGATATTAATAAAACTAATCTAATTCCATGTTATGCTGTTTATTTTGACCATATTATAAGTAAACCAGTATTGGGAAAGGATGCTGATTACAAAGATTTTGTTGCAAAACATACAAGAGTAAGTTTTATTATTTTTATAGTTATAAATATAATTGTCAATTTTAAGATCAAAACAAAAATTACACTATATTTCAGACTGAGGTACAAATGCTTGGAGAAGTAGGACTGAAACGTGTGAAAAAAGGAGAAATAATTCAATTACAAAGAAAAGGATTTTTTCGATGCGATATACCTTATGCTCCAGTTAGTTCATTTTCATCTAGAGAACAACCTGTAATCTTGTTTCATATTCCGGATGGGCATATTACAAACACAACAAAATCAATATCTAGTAGTACTACATCAACTTCTGATAAAAAAATTATTCATGAAAATGTATTTACCATTTTATTTTCATAATCATAAATTAATAATATGTATATTTTAAATCAATTTTTTTTTTGTTTTAGAATATAAGACTTACTCATAATACAGCAAACTTAATCAGTAACAAAATTATTGTGCAATTACAAAAAATATTACATAAAGTTACTACAGAAAGAGCAGATAAAGCTATGATTGATGCAGAAGTTAGAACTTATCTAGCTTTAAAAGCTAAATATAAAACATGTACTGGAATAGAGTGGACATTAGATACTATGTTGAGGAAATCACAGCAAATGATGTCTAATGAAAATAACTTAACCGAAAGTAAATTAACCGAAAATGAATTATCTGCAAATATTAGACAACAAGAAAACAAAATTAAAGAACTACAATTAAAATTGAATCAAGAAATGGAACGATTTTCAAATTTAAAAACTGAATATAAAAATAAAACTGGTATTGATTGGACTGAAGTAAAAGATCAAAATACTGTACTAATAGATTCATATGCTGTGAAATTATCAAATGAAATTCAAACACAAGGAGATAAAATAAGACAGTTAAAAAGCTCGAAAGGTGACAAAAGTGTTATTGATCAAGAAGTAAAGAAACTTTTGGCTTTAAAGTCAGATTATAAATTTACTACTGGTCAAGATTGGAAAGCATCTATTAATCTATCAACTAATTTAACAAATAAAAATGAAACTTCCGTTGATCAAATTTTAAACAGTATAAAAAAACAAGGAGATAAAGTGAGACAATTAAAGGAAGCTAAAGCGAATAAAAATGTTATTGATCAAGAAGTAAAAATTCTGTTAGATTTAAAGAATAATTATAAAATATTAACTGGTCAAGAATGGAAACTAGTGGAGTCTCTAAAGAAAAAGAAAGAAGATACTTCTAAATACGAAAAACTAAGAAATGCATCAAATAAAGAAATAAATAAAAATGAATGTATGAAAGATATAGATGCAGGTAAAACGAGATTAGGATTGGAAGTAAAGAAAGAAGAAAATTTCTTTGAATGGTATTCTCAAATTATTACTAAGAGTGGTATGATTGAATATTATGATGTGTCCGGTTGTTATATTTTTCGTCCGTGGAGTTTTGCCGTTTGGAAAATAATAAAAGAGTACATTGATAAAGAAATAACACAAATGGGAGTACAAGAATGTTACTTTCCTATTTTTGTGACACGAACAGTGTTGGAGAAAGAAAAAACACACATAGCAGATTTTGCCCCTGAAGTTGCGTGGGTAACAAAATGTGGAAAATCAGATTTAGCAGAACCGATCGCTATACGACCAACGTCAGAAACTGTAATGTATCCTGCTTATGCCAAATGGTTAAAATCAGATACTGAACTTCCTTTAAAACTTAATCAATGGAACAATGTAGTAGTAAGTATAAACTGTAGTTTATTAATTATTATATAAAAAATCATTTTCTAATTGTATTTAAAATATTACTATAACGAAAAAATTGTTTTCATTTCAGAGATGGGAATTTAAAGATCCCAAACCTTTCTTGCGTACAAGAGAGTTTTTATGGCAAGAAGGTCACACTGCTTTTGCTACTAAAGCTGAGGCTGATGAGGAAGTCATGATAATTTTAGATATGTATGCAAGAGTATATGAAGATTTATTAGCAGTACCTGTTGTCAAAGGTCGTAAAACTGAGAAGGAGAAATTTGCTGGTGGCGATTACACTACTACAGTTGAAGTTTTCATCCCCACAAGTGGTCGCGCAATACAAGGAGCGACAAGTCATCATCTAGGACAAAATTTTTCTAAAATGTTTAATATTCAAGTAGAAGGTGCTGTAGGACGAGATGAAAAGACATTTGTCTATCAGAACTCATGGGGCCTAACAACTCGAGCAATTGGAGTTATGATAATGGTGTGTATTTTTTGTTTTATTAAAAAAATACTTTTTAATTACTTAGTTTTATATTTTATTTGTAGGTTCATGGAGATGATAAAGGTTTAGTATTACCACCAAATGTAGCTGGTATTCAAGCTATTATAGTACCTTGTGGTATCACAGCAAATACAACACCTAAACAAAGAGAAATACTATTTTCTGAATGTAACAAATTATTAGAAGAATTATCAAAGGATAAAACACTTAGAATTAAAGCAGATTATCGTAATAACCGAACACCAGGTTGGAAATTTAATCACTGGGAATTAAGAGGTGTGCCTGTAAGAATTGAATTAGGTCTTAAAGACTTGGAAAAAAATCAGGTTACTTTCGTACGCAGAGATATTTCTGAAAGAATATTTACAAATAGACTTGAAGTGGTTAGTGTTTTACATACATTATTAATTGATATACAAGCAAATATGCTCTCCAAGTAAGTGTTATTAGAAAATAAATTCATTATATAATATCATAAGTACTACTGTTATAAATAACTATTATTATGATTATGTTATTGTATATTATATTATTATACGAATATTGTTATTATATTATAAATAGCTATCTGTTTTTAATAGAGCAAGAAACAATTTGAATGAGCATATTAAACGTGCAGACAATTGGAATGAATTTTGTTCTTATCTTGATAAAAAAAATATATTATTGTCACCATTTTGTGGAGAGTCATCTTGTGAAGATAACATTAAAGATGATAGTGCAAGGTAAATATTACAAAAACTTTTTTAATGATTGATGTTCGATTATTTGACTACATACATTCTATTTTTTCTCACAGAGAAGATACAGGTGAACTTGGAACATTATCAATGGGTGCAAAAAGTCTTTGTATACCATTTGAACAACCATTATTATCAGTATCCTTTGACAAACAGACATGTATCCACCCTAATTGTCAGAACAAACCAAAGTTTTATACACTTTTTGGTCGTAGTTATTAAACAAGTTAATATTAAGTTACAAATTAATAAATATTTTAATACAATAATAATTTCAGAGTAACATTTATATATATTATACTGTTTGTTTCTAAATTTGATATAATAGACTTTATTTCATGATTAATATAGCTTATAATTGTATTTACAATTTTATATTGTACGCATCAATAAATTGTAGGAAAAATGTTACACCATCTAAAATGAAATTAAATAAAATACAACAAATTTTAAAAGTACTCAAATATTTTTATTTATCTACTTTCTTTTGAATAAACGATTAAAGATAACAAAGGAAATAAAGATATTTAAGTTTTGAAAATATATGGTAAATAAATTAAAATACCTGAATATACAAAATTTAATATTATTTATATTTAATTAAAAATAAAAATAATACTTATTATAAGTACATTATTAAGCTAAAATGTTATATATACAGAATTGAAATTTATTTTATCAGCATATACATATAATACTTCTCATTTACAATTGAAATAAAACAATAAATATTGTACTTCATTAATATGTATAATATTATATTTTTATCATTATATGTATGAGCATATATTGTATTTTTACAAAACTTACAAATTATTCTTATGTTATTGTTAAATTTTTAAATATTACATATAAAAATGATATATATTGATATTAATAAATGTACCATATATAAACACGTTTTTTAGCATTTCTTAAACAAATATTTTTTAAGCTTTAAAATATTATTTTTCTATTTACATATTTATATCGTAATATCTATCGAAAATATATTATTTTAAAAATTTTTTGCTAGTGCACTTTAGATCACGTTCCAAATTAAAGGAAATACTAATATACGTTGTTTAGTGTATCGAATTTTTTTCAGTAATTTCAATATTTTTGATAGTTTTAGTATTATGATTTATCAATTCTGTTATTCAATATTTAAGTATAAATAATGTTCTCAATATGTTTTGATTTATCTATATCCGAATTTTTTATATGTTCTGATAAATTAAATCTTTCTTGTATATTATTTCGTTTTCTTAAAAAATTTGTTTGTTCAATGCACCATTCATTACTTTCCTTTTTATATTTTGAAAACAAATCTGGATTATTATCAACAAAACTTTTTATTTTCTTTAAGTCAATACTTACTTTAAAATCTGTTTCATTTATATTTTCGGGTTTGTTATTAATACGATTTTCAGGAAATAATACACGTCGAACTAATTCTGTTGAATTATAAGAATCATTTTCTAAACCTTTTTCTATGCAATGTATTTCACGTGTACTGTTTGTATCAAAATTTAAATTTTGTATATTTGGTTTTATATTACTAACGCTTTTATTATAATAATCGTTATGACTTGTGGTGGCATCGAAACTAGTTTCAATATTGTCAACCAAATTGATATTTTCATGACTTCGTCCTCCATCATTGTTTTCAATTGTTTTAGATACAGATACCGTCAAATTTCTATTCTCATTTTGATTATTGTTACTTATAGAAACATTTATATTATTTGTAATTAATGTCGTGTTCATTAATAAATTATCTGATATATTTTTGCAAGGAATTGTTGTTACTGGATCTAGATTCTCCTTTGTATCATCATGATAATTTTTAGATTGTTCATTAACAAAGATGCATGTGCTTTTATCTTTATTACAATCAGATGAAATATTTTGTAAAATGTTTCCAGATCTAAAATTTGGAAAAGTTTCATTTTGTGGTTTAAAAATATTTTGCTGTACAGTTTTTTTCATTGACGCATTAAATGTAGTATTCTTCTCTATAGAAGTTACACATTCCATATTAATATTTACAGAAAATTTATCATATAAGATCATCTGTGTGAAAAGAATTGTAACCATGTAGGCATTTTATACAGTACTTAAACATATAATAATATTAATAATATATTATTATTATTTGAAAAATATTTACCTGTAGATTATTTATATTATGTACACGAAATTTAAGATCACGTAAGCATACATATTCTGGTATCAATCGAGAGTAATTACAATCTGTGGTTTTACTTTTTTCTTGCCAGCATATATTGTTGAATTTGTTATTTGATGTCCTATATTTTGACATGGCCCTATAATTTACAAAACATTATATCTCCTTAATATAAAAATACAATGACATTACTTACCAAATATTTTATCCATATGGAGTATAAACAATAACATTTAATTCTGATAAATTTTTATTATACAAAAATATAAGAATTGAGGATAATTTATAATACTTACATTTCAACATCATTTTGACATTTCCATTGCTCTGATATTTGTAATTTTTTTGATTTTGAATGGTTTGTTCTGATAGATTTTTCAACATAATTGCTTTTTGTCTCATTTGTGGTACTTCTATTCCTTGAGTCAACAATAGGAATGGTGCCTGTATCCCCATCACACTGTTAGAATTGCAAATGATATATTGAAGAAAAGGTACAGGGAAATTTTTGTCAATACACACAATCCCCATACCCTACTTCTCCTTAAAATTAATCCTTAAATTGAAACATGTAACACTAACATTATAAATAATTATTTTTTAGTAACTATTATTTCTTTAATGATAGAGTATTTAAAAATGCATTGTAAACAAAAGAACAATTTAAGAATTATTAATCTCACTTTTTTTTCAATATTTGATTATATTCAATATTAATATGAATTATGCTGTACAGGGTATAGAGATTATAAAAAATATACAATTTAACTATATTTTTACTTACATTTTTTATCTTATTATCAATTTTTAAATTTTCAAATATTTTGTTTGTGCCATTTGTGATATTCATATTTGAGCAAGTTTGTTCTTCATTTGTTAAAATTGTAAGTGTTTCAGTTTTATTATTTACTACATTATTTGATACATTCATTTGTAATGAACATTTTGTACTAGGTATATACTGTATGTTTTTATCAATATTGCAATTTTGTTTAACTTGAATATGCAATTCTTTATTCTGTAAATTAAATTCATTTACAGAAGTATTGTCCTCATTGTTATTACTAATTTGTAAATTATTTTTATTAGATGATTTTGATGTTTCTTCCGATACACTATTATTCTTTTTCATTTTTTTAGATTCATTTATGAATGAAATAACCGGGTCCAACGTAGTCTTATCGTGTTTTCTTTTTAAATTTGATTCTAAAATATCATGTTCATAACATAAAGGTTGCGGTATTGCGTTACTATTTATTAATTCCTTGTTGCTTTGTAACATTTGTTTGTTAATTTTTTGCTCTTTTTCAACAGGTAATACATTCTCAAATTCTTTTGGTGCCAATGAAACTACATTTGTAATTTTAATATTTGAAACAAAATCATTACAAGAGTATTCAGTTTTTTGGTTCAATTTTATTATATCATCCGAAACATTGGACTTTATTTCATTTTGTAAACTGTATTTCTTTAAGTTATCAAATTCAGTTACATTTAAATTATTTATCAAACAATGATTACTATCATTCTGACTTAAATAATTTTCTTGTAACAATTTTCCTATTTCTGACGGGCTAGAATTATGTATAATACTGCTTTTATGTTGAGATAAATTATCTTTTTTGTTTTTATTATCTTCAGTATCATTTAATGGAGTACAATTAGTTACCTGTAAAATATATATAGTTTATAAATTTATAAAAAAATTTTTTTAATATTCTTAAAATTCATTTAATTCGAATTTATAGATTTTAATATTTGCCTCTATAGTATTATCATCTCTATCAAGCATAATAATGTTATTCGCTTCTTTATCCAATCGTGATTTGAAATGTCGAATTGAAGAATTGAAACTATTTGCATCATTATATAATATTGGATCTGTTACCGAACTTGATATATTCATAAAAACTTCTTTGTTACTTGCAGACAAGTTATGCTGCTCCATATTTGCTGAATTTAATGTCATATTTACACTTTCACTAGTTTGTTGCTTGTTGTTGCTATATCATTTTTAATATTAAAACACTTTTATTAGAATAAATAAATCAGATATGATATACTTATATTTTAATATTTTATAGTTTTTAAATACTGACTTTTGCATTTCTCTAGTTTCTTGAAGTTGTTTTAATTTCAAAGTTCGAGGACCAGAATGTTCTTTACTCATTGACATCTGAGGTGTAGAGCTTATAAATGGTAAGTTTGATGTGAATGGTATAGGTGAATCTTTACCAACAGAAATATCACTATCAGAATCTTCAGAATCAGAAACATTCCTAAAGCAAGTTATTACATTTATAATAATTTTATATTAATTTTAACTTTATAAAATTGTACTAAATTTAACAAAAAATACATACTGTAAATTATCTCTTATTGTACTTGAACTAGCAATTTCTTTAGATTTACCTATATAAAAACATAAATTAAAATTTAATAAAAGGTTCCTTTCTTATAAACTTCAATCAAAAAATTTTTAATTGTTTACCTAGAATAGAAATGCACTCTACACATTCCCAAACAGAATTAGGCCATTTTAACTCTCCACAAGCCACATGAATTCCTTGAGAACCACAAGTTCGACAAAGAGCTAATTTCCATTTTCTATGAAATAATAAAATTACAATAAAAAAAAAAAAATAAAAAATTTTATCACATTTTGTAAATAGAAATAAAATATTGTTTTACTTACGCATGAGAACCTGTATATTTTCTACCTTTGGGACAAAGACATATTGGAGCATCACATTGATCATGTCTATATAAAAGTTCTTGAAATGCATTAGGTACAAGTTCCCAAGAAGCATCTCTAAAAAAAAAAAAGAATATTGAAATAATCAGCTTTTTTTATCTAATATTTTATTACAAAGTACACAAATTGTATTTTTTACTTACTGACTTGGAATAAAAATACCAAATTCCAACATTGCTTTTTGAAATAATTTCTTATCATTACATAAAGGGCATTTAAAAAAATATCCAGCACTCATAGCAAGTTCCTAAAATAAATTTTTTGAAAATTCAGTGTATATTCTTATACAATGAAAAATGTAAGAACTTCCTTATGAATTATTAATTATCTTACTTGAACACATTTTCTATGAAACCATGCATTTTTTTTACAGCACGGAGCCCACATTGTACTAACTATATCACGTGGATCCACTTGATCATAACATATATAACATACTACTTCGTTAGTTTTTGCTAATTTATCTTTTACCGCAGTATCTATTTTCTGCTTTGGTCTGTGACGTTTACAATATGACCTAATAATGTATTACAATGAATAATTTGTTCTTTAAAAAGTTAAAACTGACAAAATTAATATAAATATAATATAATATATAAATATAATATACCTAAATTCACCAAAAAACTGATTTAAGGTTCCAGCCCTTAGCCCACATGGATAATGAAATATTTTTTTACATTTTACATTACAACACCCCAAAGTGGCACCAGTTTTCTTACAATATGAACATACCTTTGAATTAAAACCATAAGGTAATAACTTTCTGAATACTTTCTTCTATTATTTATATATAATTATTTACCAATTTTTTCCCTCTACGAATTTCCTTTTGCATATCTTTTTTTAGAAATCCTAAAATACCTTGATCATCCTTTCCCCTTTGTTGCATATTTGATGATAAAAGCTATAAGATATTATGTTGAACTATTAAACATATATATATATATATGTATATATATGTATGTATATTATATATACATTATTTATTATTTATGTACCAAACAATAATAATGTGTAACAATTTCACCATGTTCATAAAATCTTCCAAATTCCAATTCATTATTCTGTGATAACCCGCAGAAGCAGCAAATCTTAAGTTGAGATGACTTATTGCGCTTTGATGACATGATGTATACTACAATTTAATAAACTGATTTTTAATGCATAATAAATAAACAACTAATATCTAATAATACTTTTACATATAAATAATACAAAAAATGATAAAATTTATACTATCTTTTAATATAAATTTATATAAGTATAAAATTTAACAAAGTAAATTTATGTATGCGTAATAATTATAATAAATATATGTAAAATACAATCAATGGAATATACGTAATTTAGTTAACTAATTTGTACGTATATTCCATTGACTGTATTTAATATATATATATGTATAAAATGAAATATATCTTAAAGTTAAAGGTACCGTATGAACTTCGTTTTCTTACAAATACATATTTGAAAACTACTTCCACCTCAGTTTATACCTATTTTATAATCAAAACGATCGACAGAATGAGAAATTGTAGTGTTAATACATGACAATGTAATTAAAAAATTCCATTTCAAATAACACAATATATATTTTCTTTTGCATAGTATAGATAAAAGTGTACAAAAAAATAACAAATTTTTTTAATTCGATAGGTTATTGTTTAATCACAAAACTACTTATTTTTAAAGTAACACTGCGCGGGAGAAACTCCATATAATTAACATAACACTAAACCAAATTTTCAATAAGAATTCATATTTCGATAGTCATATAAATTTTATATTAATATATCTGTCAAAATTGAAAAGTATAACTTATCGTAATTCAATAAATTAATTGTACGTTTTAATGAAATATGCAGTACAGTACTCTTTCTTCACAAAAAATCACAAACCATCGAATATGAACACATAATATAGTTAGACAAATAATGATATTAACCAATCACTACGCTATCTGGTGACATACTAAGTAAGTTTTTGTTCAAATCATATTTTGTAGATATTTGGATATTATGTATGATTACTTTTATTACTCTTTAAGATATTACAGTAATTAACATACGCGATGAATTAAAAAGAAAATGCTATTTAATTTATGCTCTATCTTATAGATAATTTTATAATAATGTATATTAATATGATGTATATTTCATTTATCTAATAAAATACAAATTGTTTTCCTATATTTCTCCTTTCGATAGAGAAATTATCGTCATTGTTAATAATATCATGTAAATAAGGTATTTGGACAAGATCTCTCCTAGCTTCCATTAAGCGATATAAAACTGGACAATCTAGAGATTCACATTTTGGTTCATCTAAATAACCAGTACAACACTGACACATCTGAAAGAAAAATATATATTTTTATTTTACTAAAACAGTAGAATAATACAGTAGAAAAAATAAAATATGGAAACTTTATATACACCATAGTAAGTTCATGATGAGTACGTTCCAACCATCGTAATTTTTCATGTAAAATAGTAACTGTTTGACTTGGCTTTGCTACACAATTAATACAGATATCTCTTTGCGTTTGATTTCCACAAGCAGCACATACAACAGTACTAAAAAACTGCCGAATAGTCTGTTTCTGATTGTTCATGCACAAAGTAACTACTTTATCAGGTGTTTCACGATGGATCATTTCTCTATACCTAAAAATAAGAAAACATTAATGTTTTGGAACAAAAATTACGAGTATAATATTTAAATATAAAATATAATATTCGTTATACCATGCATTAGTATCAATATTAATTAAATTTAAACATCGATTAAGAGGTGGTATAATAACTTTTGTTATGTAATATATTGAATTTGGAGTTAAGCCTTCATCTGAAATGACTTCAATTGGAGTTCGTACACATTGAATTAATGGCTGATTTGGTGCTCCAGCTACTATAATATATCGGACTCTTTCACCAGTACGGGGGATTTCCCTTGGATCTTTGCGCATCAACCTTCGTGTTAATTCTAAAGCAGGTACACAAGCACTAGTTTTATAACCATGCAAGCCACGAAATTCTTTTGCAAAGGTTAAATCTTGAAGTGATATTTTTTTACGTAAAATTTTATCAAATTGTCTAGTGACATATAGTTTAACTAAGGAGAGATCCTTTGTATCAAATAAGATTTTTAATGTTTTTTCAAGTATCTGAAATTTAAAATTAGTATTTGATATTTTGCTCAGCATTTTAGAAATAATTTGATTTTATTCACCTTAGCTACAGCTGGACAACCATCTCTACGAACAGTTTCAATACCCTTTGCTAAATATTCAGGTTCTTTTTGGTCTGGAGATTCATACATATAACCACAATATCTCTTTTTAGTCTAAACATGATAAAATTTGATGTTATTTTATTCATTAAATATTAATAAAACATTACCTGTAATATTGATGGTTGTAAAACTTTTTCAAATTTAAGTTTTATAGGTGGAGGATTAGCTGCAGTAATGGTATTAGCAATTTCAGCTCCAATTGCAAATGCATCTTTTCTTGTTTTTCCACGTAAAAGAATGAATAATGAATCTGTATCACCATAAACAACTTCAGCTCCCCATTTAGGTGTAGATTCTATTATTTTAATTGCTTGTTCTAATGTTTCCCTTCCTTTACTAACAACACTGTCTCCTATCTTAATTTATGATAACTATAAATATATCTTGTAAAAAAATTAATATAGATATTATATAATATACGTCTACCATACCTCAATACAAGGCATTCTGCCACTAAAATTAGCAGCTGTATAACCATAAGTCACATTTGCAATTAATTTAAGACCTAATTGCTGTGAATGAAGAATACGTTGTAATGTGTGATTTTTATTTCCATGAAGTTTCATAGACTCCTTCACCATAATGCGGGTATTTAAAATTTCTGTAAGCATACGTGGTAATATTCCCATACGTATTTCTGGTTTTACAAATGCTACACCACAAGGTGCAAAATTTATTTTCCCCAATAATTTTTTAACAGTATCCTTTTTTATTTTTAATGTTGTTGCACCAAATTCATATGGCTCATAACTAAGAGTAATCAAAATGACATATTTATACATTGTACTTCTTATTATAAATATATAAATATATAAATATTGATGCTATTCTTACTGGCCAATATGCTCTACACGACCTAAACATGTAGAAAAGCAATAATTATAAGCAATAATAATGCTTGGATATAAACTTTGAAAATCCAAAACAATTAATGGATCAGTATAGAATGCAGATTGTGGTTCCATAATAAGTGGTAAAGATTCTGGAGCGCGCATTCGTGCTCTCTGTTGTATAGAGGGTGAAACTGCAATATAATTCAGAGGTTTTGCCAGTCTTAACATCATTGACTCTACTCGAAACTGAGAACCTCTTGAGAAAACTTCATAAAATTGTATTCCAAAAAGTCGTGCGTGCTCACATGTTCGACCTAAAATATTAATAAATTATGATGTAGAAAATGATGGTACTTTATGCAACAGAGTGAAAAAATAATAAGTAATGCAAACCAATGATATCAAGATGAATTAATATTCTCAATGTACCCACAACTCTTATGATGTAATGAGTAACAATTCTCCATTGTATTGTTACATTTTTACAATTCCACCAAGCTGTTAAAATTTTAAAAGTAGGACATGAAATTCTTTCATGCATGACATTATACATAACATTTTCAAATGTATAACTTAATAATGCTACTTCGTGACGCATTATTCTCCAAACATCAAGAATAATTCGACCTGGTATTTTTACATCATTAAAATTATTTTTATCAGATATCTGCTTTTTGGATGTTGGAACAGTATTTAAAATTCTTGAAATTTGTTGCGTAAAATCGTGTAAACCAATAACAGAAGCTCTATGAAAAATATATCCCCATGAAAGAGATTCTATTTCCCAACCAATTAAAATATCTGGATCACAATGTCTAACTAATATTATAAGGCTATTCAGCAAATCCTCTTCACTCGATACATATGATGTAATACATGTACTAGTTGAATGTATATCTTTTACTTTTGAATTTTGTATAGATGAATTTACAAGTATAGCACCTAAAATAATGTTATATTTATCTTTATCCGTTATTATTTTAAAAAATTATGGTAAAGAAACAATGATTTTAATCCATACCATGTTCTATTTGTTCAATTTTTTGAGACAGTGGAACATCATTATAAATAGCATAAAATATTCCTTCAATTGGATCATGATCTGGATCAGGAAGTAATTTATCACGTGTAATAATATGTATTTCTACTGCTAATATTGTCAAATATTGATGCTGTAATCGTTTAAATAAAAAAATTTAAATAATTGATATGATAATATTACTTTATAAACAAATTGAAATTTTCAGAGTAAAATAGTTACCACAGTTAGACCCTTGGCATTTTGAACATTTTCATTTTCTATACCACCACTATATTCTTTTAGAGAATATTCAATTTGTCCACATGAAATGCCTGGATGTTGTGTATCATTATTTTTGTATAACAGCGGATTTTCCAGTATTTTTCGTAAAGAAAAGTTGAAACTATTACATCTATTTGAATACTCTAAATTATTAGAATACTGTGAATGATTATCAGTAGGTGTCTTTCTAAATATATCATCTTCTTTTGCGTTTTTTAGAATATCAATATTGTCTTTTATTCCTTTCTGTAAACTGTTTTTTTTTAATAAATACTTTTTGGTTTGTAACCAAATTTTAACATTTTTTAATGTTGGTGGCTGAATAATAGAATGAATTATTAAGACATTGAACCCAGCTAAAACTTTTTTTATATTGCAAGATTTTATGCTTGAACCAGAAGGATAAAATTCGTTTATTTTCACCCGACGCCAGAGGTTAATACCTGTAATTCTATCCAAGCTACATTTAAATGGAGTTATATTGTAAATGCTATTACTTAAATTTCCACCTTGCTTGAACTTTATAAAATCAACTTTATTACTGAAGAATGGTATACTATATTTTGATGTTAAAATATTGTATGTTTTCATTGAGTTTATAATTCTTTCTTTACTTGGTGGATTAAATTTAGTTGTAATAATAATTAATTTAGTTTTTATAACACCACTTGTACTTTCTAATGATGTAATATTTGAAGTATTTAATTCAAATTCTAATTTTCTATTAAGATATTGTGTATATGTCATGTTATAAATATTGCCTTCATCTGTATTTCTGTTCATTAGTGATATTTTATTTGAAACATTATCTACATACAAATGTACATTAGTCTTTGATGTACTTGGTAAATCATGTTTATAATTCACTTTCTCATCTTCTTTCATATCTGACTGTATAGAATTTTTATTATCAATAGAGTTCATTATAAAACTAATTGCAGAATCATTGCTTTTGTCAGTATCATTTAATATTTTTTCTCTCAAAGATAATTTGTTAAAACAATATTTATCTGTGTTATCCTTTAAAGGACTAATTTCTTCTATATTGGTATTCACAAAACTTAATCTCTTACGTACATCTTTGTTATTTTTACAGATAACTTGTGTTTTAATATCTGTTCTTAATGCATTATCCTTCTTTTCTAGATCAATTAACTTTTCTTCTGTGTTTGTACTGTTAATATTGAAAATTTTAAGTATTATATTTTTCATAAAACAAAAATATAGTTAGGTTTATTACATTTACCTGTCTTTATGCTTATTATAAATAATTGTATGTGTACTGTTAGTATTTAAAGTTTTGTTTTCTATAAAGAGTGCTGAAAAAGACATGATAAAGTATTTGATATATCTTTAATAATTTATAATAATAGTTTACTACTTACTCTGATTTGCCTCTAAAATAAAATTATTTATTTTCTCGTGAAATGAATTCATTTTCAAATGTTGGTTGCTCCATTTCAAAGTGGTACTACTAACTTTCGAACTACAAGATTCATTATTTTCAGTACTTTTATCCTTTTTTGGAGATATTATTTTTATATTGAGTGGAGAATATTTTTTTGAAACAGGGCATGAATTGTGTACAGTTTTTAGTTTAGTTGGAGTATGATATGGTTCATTTTGTGAATAATTTGGAATAATATTACGTCGTTTGCACAAAGATTGTAAATTTGGATTTTCTGATTCATGCTTTCGTTTATTCAATGAAATATTAATAACATTATTGTCACTTTTTGATTTCATACATGATTTAAGAACACAAATGCATCTCTCTTCCTTATTAACAGTAATATCTTGATCTAAATCAGAATCACTAGAGCTATCAATAATATTACCATCAAGTGCTGGTGTATTTAATTTGTTTAAAATACTATTAATCATATAAAATGATTTATTATATTTCATTTGATTAAAATCGCTTCCAAAATCTGTTGTATGTTTTAAATGTTTATAATTATTTATTGTTAATGTATTTTCAATTTCATCAACGTCATAAACATCTAAATCTTGATGGTCTAATTTATATAAATTCATATTGTTGTAACATGATAGCTGCCTTCTATTAATTTGTACTATTTTGCTATGTTTGCTTTTAAATTGTGGAATTTGTGTTTGGTAAGATGTGAAATATTTAGGTAATATGATATCAGACATAATTGTTTTTAAAAGTACTAACTCATTTTGCAAATGGTTAAAATTTATTTGAATGCTTATAAACTTTATTTCATTCAATGTCCTACTTCTGTTATTAAAGAAATGCAACATATATTTTTTTAATTTTGTATATACTTTTTTCTTCTTCCTCATTTCATTTTTAGTATGCCACTTTGACAATTGCTTTTCACATTTCAAAATCATATCATTGGAACCATCATACTGAGGAAAATCCATTAAAGAAGTACTTTCAGTATTATGTTCAGTTTTGCAATCTGTTTTTTTATAATCTTCATTTTCTTTAGTTTCATTTTCAGTAATAATTGAATTCCATGAACTAAGACTATCTAAATCCAAACTAGTAATGTTCAAATCTTCAATTTCATCATCTTCATTATCCTCCTTGATTTGATCATTCAACATGGAGAACTGAGAGCCTAACATACTATCATTATCTACAATTTTGTTTTCTTCAGTTTCTTCTACTAAGTCAGCTAATATTTCGACTAAATACATATCTTCTGAATCCACTAGAAATATTTATATGAGTTATTATACATGTATAACAAAAGAAAATAACATTTAAAAAATTTGTTTATGATATTTATATTTGTAATATATTGTTACTTACAAATACTATTTTCTATCGTTTTATCTTGATGTAAACTTTCATTTATCACAGATTTCTCAAACTCTAACAAATCATTATTTAGCGATGTTTCATTTTTATTTTGTTTATTTAACTCTGAAGATTTAAAATGATTTGAAACACGTAAAGCACCAAATGAATTATCTTCATTTTCTACTTCTAGGGGGTAATTTGATGTTTTTGATATTAGTGGTGTTACATTTTCATTTATCTAGAGAATAAATTAATTTAAATTATCCTATTTTAATGAAAAAATTTACACAGTAATCTTATATTAATAAACTATATCAGTGTTAATATTATCTAATACTATACCTGTGACGCAGATTTTAATCTTTCTATTAATCTTTTTTCTTGATAAATATCATTCTCTGTTAAATCATAAATTCTATCTTCAATATTAGTATATAACAACTGTGATTCAACACTCTGTAAACATTTTGCTTTTCTTCTGTATTTTTCTTCATTCCAAATGGTTGCAATACCAGGATTTAAATCTATACCATTGTGAATTTCTTGTTTATTAAGTATTTCATATGCTTGTGCATCTACTTCCAATTTGCAGATACTTTGATTAAGAATAGATGCAGGAAGGAAATTTTGTGAATCAAATAAATTTAATAAGCTTTCATTTTGAAAATTTTCTTTTGATTTTGTATGTATGCACTGCCTGAATTTAACATTTTTCAAGTTTATTAGACTCATACCATAAAGATTGTAATCAATCATAAATTGCAAAATAAAAGGTATATGTGCTTCATGTGGTTGTAAGCTCTGATTCAGTATTGTACCATTCTAGAACAGAATGTTCACATTTATTTCTCCATTCTTTGATCAAAGAATAAAAACAATTATAAATACAAATATATACTTGTAATAAATCCGCTGCGCGTTTGATCATAACTGGGTTATAAAAATATATTTTAAAAAACAAATGTTCCTTTTCATGATATCCATAAAGTGGACTGAAACAAATACTTTATTCCATCAAATTTATTAATATGAATTAGTGTGTGTAATATATTTAATTCTCTTACATTCCAGAAACCTGTTGAATTTTGTAAATATGTTGAGTATTAGACACTGCGGATCCCAAAGATACATTTATCGCAGAATCTATTGCTGCTGCCAATTTATACATAAAGCTATCAGTATTGTTATTTACTATACATGGTATATACAGATATGGAAATACTCCATGAATGTGTACACATGTTTTTATTCCTTAACATAATTAAAAGAAAACTAATTATTACTTAGATATTTATCAATAAATTAAATAAATAAATTATGGTATACCAGAAATAGTAGATCCAAATATTCTAATAACTGGAACTTGTTTGATTTCATTTCCTCGGAAGTTTGAAAATGTCACATCCAATTCTGGAATTGGAATTGATTGATAACTATCCAAAGTTACTAAATTAATTGAAAACATATTTGATATCTACAAGTAAAGATATAAATAAAAATATTATATATTTTTATATGTTGTTATCTAAATAATCATAACATATAAGTGAATATAATTTAAATTTACCTGAATGTTTATATAATTAACACTTTTTATTAATTTCCTGTCAAATTATCTACATATAATCACAAGTTATAAAGTGGTAAGGTTACATTTTATTTCAGGTTACATTTATAACTTTTATTTTAATAGCATTAATTTTCAAACTTAATACACATATAATTTCTCATAAAATTAAACTATTTTGAAATATTATTTGATCATTATTTAAAAATGTTAAACATTTAATATTGTTTTACAAAAAGTCAAATAATCCTTACATACACACACGAATATTATGCTATCTCTATATATATTGTTCTAATATATATTAATATAAATATAATAAAGTTATAATAAAAACTAAAATTTTTATTTTTTATAACATCTGTTTATTTCTCAATTAAAAATTTATAAGTGCATTTTTCTGTAAGCATGTTTATGTAAGAATAGTTAGCAAAATAAATTATATAAAAATACAATGGATATACATAGGCATTTAAAATATCTAATTCCAACTCTAATTATAGGGATTTAATGAAAAATAGACTATATGTTTTATTTGTTGAATAACATGTTCTCATGATATCATTTAAAAAATCTTACAATATTTTATAAGACCAACAGTATACAAAATAACATTTCACTTTCATGTATACATATAATATCAGTACATATTAAAAGATATTTGTGCGTATATATTTTGTGGTATATTTATAAATCAATAAAATCATTATAATAAAACATTAGAAAATTTATGTAATTTCTCAAATATAAGCTGTGAATGTGTAAATAATACTTGGTTGATGTTTACATAAAATAAATATCAAAGTATACCTTTTATACATAAAAACAATACAGCAATGATAACTTGAATTAAGATAAATTAGGTAAATAAAACTTTGAATATTAAGAATATAGTAGACATAATATTCTACTCTAATAATATAATAAGTTAAACATATAAAAATTCGAATACTTAGTGACAAAATTAAAATAATTTGTTTTTTATTTTAAACATGCAAGTTTAAAAAATGGTACAGTAACTTCTTTCACGAAAGGGATTAGATTTTTGTGATGAAAAACCAACCAATAGATAATCTTCTTGTTCGTGTTCTGTAATATATTTCATGATATCTTCAACAGCTTTGCTAACCGTAATTCGTTTTAAAGCAGCTTCGCGACGTAGCTGCTCTGTGATTTGCCGTTGTTGTTGTAAATTTGTGGTCACCATATCCATAACAGATGAAGATGATAGAATTTTCTAAAAAATGTTTATAAAATATAATACACAATAGTTTTTTCAATTATTTACTTATAATTTTGAGAAGAATTAAAATTATAGAATTTAATTTACCAATTTTTAATAACAATTTCCGTCACGGTACTACGTTTTATGATACTGCACGAATTATTTTTCTTTCTTACGTACCTCTAAATTTTATCTGTTTTATACTTCTAGCCTATCCCTTAAGGCTGGTTTTCGTAAAAAAATGTGACGACAGATAACACTAAGATTTCTGTGATAATATTTAATAAATATCTTTTTAAGTTTAAATAAATCGTGATTTGTTCACAAAATATTTCATTTAATATCTTTATTAAAAAAGGGTATTCATTCACTAAAGTTTTTATGATTGTAAAATTATAATTATTGCTAACAGATGTCGCTGTAATAATAACTGTGAAGAAAGATCTAGATTCTTTATAATGTTTGCCGGAAAGTTGAAAGTAATCTTGAATTACACGTGAAATATAACAATCCTCTGATTTTTCTGAAAAACCATGGCTTTACACGTACCAAAGGCACCGGGCATGGCCCAAATGCTCAAAGAAGGAGCTCGTGTAAGCGCAAAATGTTTTTATAAGATACTGATACAGGGTGTGGCACATAATTTTATATATTGTTACACGTAAGATAAAATAGAGAAAAATACATTTTTAATTTCCGAAAATATTCAGGCACATTGCAAATTTAAATTATTAAACTAAGCTAATGATTTTGGCAGAACTTTATGATCATTCAAATGCAAAATATTGAACCATCCAAGATGATATATAAATAGAAAAAAGTACATACTAGAAAAAAATAATAAATTTGTCTAAAATATGAATTAAACCTAGAATCAAGTTTGTATCATTAGTAAAAAGTATTTTTTAATATATTAATCAGCTTAAAACGTATAGTTAAACAAAGAATCTACTAAATCTATTAATTTTTACAGAAAATTATTATTTTAGTTATTTTAATTTAAAATTTATGTTCTAGCATTTGTGTACTATATTTTAATATATTATTAAATATTTTTGTTGATTTAGATATATTTATTTTAGATACAAAATATAAAAGTTAAAATTATACTAGTTTTGTGACCAATTATATTTTGATATTTTAAACAACAAATTATAATTGTTACTCTAAATCCTAATATATTTATTTTTAAATTTATTTTAATTCATTAGAAGTTAATATCAATATATAATTCTTTTTTTCTCCTTTTAGTATTTCTCAGGTTTGGAAGAAGCAGTATATGGAAATATAAATGCATGTAAGCAACTTGCACAAACTGTAAGGACTGCTTATGGTCCAAATGGCATGAATAAAATGATAATTAATCACATTGAAAAATTGGTTATTACTAATGATGCTGCAACAATTATTAATGAATTAGAAGTTGAACATCCAGCTGCTAAGTTATTGGTTTTGGTATCAAAAATACAAGAAGCAGAAGTTGGTGATGGTACTAATTTTGTGATGATTTTTGCTGGAGCACTTCTTGAGGCTGCAGAGGAATTGCTTCGTTTGGTAAAATTTTAACATTATTTGTTAATTTTACAAATTGTATATGTAATAAAAGAATATATGCATTCTATACACCAGGGAATTACTCCATCTGAGATAGTTGAAGGTTATGAAGCTTCCTTGGAGAAAGTTTTGGAAATACTACCATCATTAGTTTGTTATGAAGTAAAAGATTATCGAGATGAGAAACAAATAAATGTAGGGATTAAAACAGCTATTATGAGTAAACAATATGGAAATGAGAAATTTCTTACTTCTCTTGTTACACAAGCTTGTGTATCTATTCTACCAGAAAAGACTACTTTTAATGTAGATAATGTACGTGTTTGTAAAATACTTGGTAGTGGAATATCTAGCTCAGAAGTTGTACAGGGAATGGTATTTAAAAGACAAGTTGAAGGAGATGTTACAAGAAAGGATAATGCTAAAATTGCTGTCTATACATGTGCTGTAGACATTATGCAAACTGAGACAAAGGGAACTGTATTAATAAAGACAGCAGATGAATTGATGAAATTTTCTAGAGGAGAAGAATCTTTATTAGAATCTCAGATAAAAGCAATTGCTGATAGTGGAGCAACTGTAATTGTTTCAGGAGGAAGATTTGGAGATATGGCTTTACATTACATGAATAAATATAATTTAATGGCTGTTCGTATACCGAGTAAATTTGATGTTAGAAGATTATGCAAAACTGTTGGTGCTATTGCACTTTCAAAACTGGTAAATAATTTCATCTCCTAATTGTATTTTTTTTAGAATGTTACAAGGACATAACTAATAATTTTCATCCTAAGACTCCACCATCGAAAGAAGAACTGGGATATGCAGATTCAGTATATATCGACGAAGTTGGAGACACTATAGTGGTAAAGTTTACAATAAGTGGCAAAGATAGCCGTGTTAGTACCATAATTATTCGGGGATCTACCGAAAATTACATGGATGATATTGAACGGGCTATTGATGATGGAGTTAATACGTTCAAAGGAATAACAAGAGATGGAAAATTTGTTCCTGGAGCAGGTGCTACTGAAATTAAACTTGCTGCAAAACTTAGTAAATATGCAGATACTTTACCAGGTTTAGAACAATATGCAGTTCGTAAATTTGCAACAGCTCTGGAAGTTTTTCCAAAAACATTAGCAGAAAACAGTGGAAGTCATGCTTCAGAAAAAATTCTGTTTAAACTTTATGCTGTACAAAGCAAAGATAATTATGGTTTTGATATTAATGTACATATTTATTAAATTTTTAATCAAATTTCATAATACAAATGCCATGTATTAAGAAACATATATATTTGTTTATAGCAAAAAACAGGTATCATTGACACAGTGTCAGCTGGAATTTTGGATTTGTTCTTAACAAAACAATGGGGTTTAAAATATGCTGTTGGTGTTGCATGTACTATACTTAAAATCAATCAAATTATTATGGCAAAACGAGCTGGAGGACCAAAAGTACCAGGTGGTGGAGTTCGTGATGATGACGAGTGATAACATACAAAGCATCATATATGCATATATAAAATATTTAATTACTCATTAATTCTTATGTTTAACTTATAATCATAATATTACACTGACTTAGTATTAAACTTCAAAAAAGAACATTTGTAAAGAAATGACATTAACACTTAACCTATTTACACATTACATACATAATTTTATACAGCTATTTTTAATGAAAACATATGAGAATTAAATTAAATATAATTTTATATTTTGCCCCCAAAATTAACAGATACATTTAATAAAGTTCTAAATATTATGAGTATTCATTTACCATTCATTTCACTAGAAAGGACTAAGTAAATATGAAGATTAAATTGTATTATTTACAACCTTCATTTATCCAATAAATTTTACTATAAATAATCGTAAATAACTAATTAAAATTATTTAAAACTTTAACTTTCCTTTCCTTATATGATGTTATTATTGAGGTTAGTATTATAATTAGTATGATAATAAATTATTATAATTAATCAACAACACATTTTTTTTTTAAGCAATATAAAACAGAAAAGTAAATATTTGTAAAATATTAAACATATTTAACTGGATCTTAATTAATAAAAATTAAGTTTAAGTTATATGTATATATAATAATATATAAAATATTTCTTAGCATTATATGAATAGTGATAATAGTCTTTTCTCATAAAGATAAGGAGAGTTATATAATATTAAGTGGTTAACAGTGTCTTTTCTATCAGTTATAAGAGAAAATCTTTTTTCAAAAGAAAATTAAGCAATATGAGCCTAAAATTTGCCACCAATTTATCATTTATGTTTACAGAGGCACCATCTATTATTGACAGATATAAATTAGCAAAAGAAGCTGGTTTTAAAGCAGTAGAAAGTGGATTTCCTTTTGGTTTATGTATTGAAGATATATTGAAAGCTAAAAAAAATGCAAATGTTGAACAGATTCTTATAAACGTATTTACAGGTACTTAACAATTATATTATTGTATAAATAATAAGAAACATGATTATTTTATATTAGGATATATTGCAAATAGGTGATGTTTCAAAAGGAGAATTAGGGTTTGCAGCGATACCAGGAGAAGAAGAAAACTTTAAGAAAAGTATTGATTTAACAATAGAATATGCAAAAGCTCTAAATTGTAAACGGTAAAAGAAATTTGATTGAATTAATCATGTTATTAATGAACATCTTTTTAACTATCTTTCGATTTCTTTTGTACTTTTTATAGAATTCACGTAATGTCAGGCAAAGTAAATGAAGTAACAATTACTAATGATGATGTTTATATAAAAAATCTTTTATATGCAGTAGAGAAATTTCAAAAAGAAGAAATTGTGGCTCTTATAGAACCTATTAATAATATTACTGTACCAAATTATTATATGAATAGTTTCCAAAAAGGTAATTGTTCAATATAAAAAAAAATTTGTAATGAAATAAATAATTATCTTTTTTAATATAATTAAAAATAATTTTTATGCAGGTTTGAATGTAGTAAAGAACATAAGCAGCCCTAATTTAAAACTACTACTTGATATCTTTCACTTGCAGCATATTTGTGGCAACATTACAAAAAATATCAAAGAACTTTTACCATATACAGGTATATGATTTATTTTAAATATATAATAACTCAAAAACTTAAAAATATTTTTTTTTTTTATTTTGTAGGTCATGTACAAATTGCCCAAGTTCCATATAGACATGAACCTGACACTTCTGGGGAAATAAATTATAAATATGTTCTCTCTATTTTAGAAAAGGAAGGGTATAATGGATATGTTGGTTTGGAATATTTTCCTAAATTATCTTCAGTAGATGGATTAAGTTGGATACAAAAATATGGTTACAAATTATAATGTTACTTTATTTCTTACCATCATTTAACTAAAAATTTTCTATAATAATTCCATACATTTTACATTACAATGTATTTTTCATGTTTATCTGTATTACTTATATATTTTTCATTTTTTCGCTATTGCAATATATGTTTATTATACACTTTATATACATACAAAAAATAAAGCAAATTTTATATTAATATACTTCTTGATGCAAAATTATGTTTTTCCAAAAGTTATTGATTTATCAGTGTAAATTTATATTATTTGGTAAAGCACTGACAATAAAAAGGAAACAATATAAAATTGTAAACCCCAAAATCCTATTAAAATGTAATGAATAATTCTTCTGAACAATAACCATAGTACTTAACAATAAATTTAATAATTTATACTTTTTTTCATACAGTCTGAAATTTGTTACAATCAGCTCGAAAAATAAAGAAATTACTGATTGTGAAAATGTTAATATTTTCTATTAAATTAAAGAAATTTCTTTACACATTAGTCTTACAATTAAATTGAATATAACAATCATTTCTAACAATATTACATATCAATCAATTTTTAACATTTAGCATCTATCTATTGATTTTAAATAATCATGTCATTAGAGTTATTACTTTATGTATCAAATAATATTAAATTACAGTACTTTATTTATCCTGTATCATATTGAAATTATATGATACATTATGTTCCAATAAAAAGAACAATATATAATATAAAGAATGTGAAAACAAATTTTAACAAAACATATAAATTTGTCATGCTTATGTAAATAATATTATTTATCAGTCATAAAATATTCATCACAAAGATATTAAAATATATCAATGTTGCTGTTAATCTTATTATTATATAAGCATAATATAAATTTAGTAGAGACATATTAATTGCAGTCCTAATTAACTACATCAAGCAACATACTTGAAAAAAATATATTCATACATATTATATAAATATAAATTCAATGTTAAATTTATTTATAAAAGCAATTATTACAACGAAACAATATTTTTAAACATACAAAAAGTAAAATATTTTAAAAATGATTTTTATCTATTTTAATATAAGATAAACACTTTTGAAATAAACAATTGTACCAACCTTTTTTATTACATAACATAATTAATTGGTTTTAACATATATAAAAGAAAAAACTATTATACATAATTTATACAAAATTTTGTTAAAATATATCTTATACAGTGCAAACAAAATTTATTTCAATATTTCATTTCCTGGCCATTATATTAAAATATTAATCATTGTTAAATATTTTTAATTCAAAAATAATAATAGAATATTTTATAGTATCTTTAATTCATAATTTTTTATAAAGTCATTAAATTCGTGGCAACAGTTTTTTTTTAGTTATAAATATTTATAAGTATTATTAAATCAATCTCCTATTCTTTACATCTCAATGGCATCAATTATTAACAGCAACTTAATATTTATAAAATTATCACTGTAAATTATAATCATAATCACATATGTATCATATGTAATAACTGTAGTAGTAACAATGTTACATATACATACCTAAAATTTTACAAATTTTCTGTACTTTATTTTATATTCTAATTCTTGTCAATAATATTCATAATACATATTATATATATAGAACTACAAAAATTCTAATATATGATATTAAATCTAGTCTAGATATTAATCCTTTGCATTTGTGCAAAGCAAGAAACAGCAAATATATAAATGTATATATAATGAGAAAAATTTACTATAAAATATTTAACTCGAAAGTTCTTAAAAATTTATTTCAACTGAAAGATAAAATAGCAAGTGCAAAGAACTTACATAAAGACTTTGAAATCAGATTGTGTTAGTTAGCAAGAAATATTTTGTATAATGGAGATGAATCAATTTAAAATGCTTCCTCAAACAACTTCAGCTGTATCCACCAATGGTTGATTGGCATCTGTTGCACGACCTATCACAGCAGTGCTGTAAAATATGTAATATAATATTCAATATATTTAACAATCATATATATAAATGAATTAAGAATTATTTGTTATGTTAATAAATTTTTATTAGCCGTTTATATGAAGTTTATAGCAGCAGTTTATTATTAGCAGTTAATATAATACAAGTACAATATTAAATGTATATTAAGCTGTAATATATAATTTTACAAAAAAAGCCACTAAATTA
The DNA here is from genome assembly GCF_001483705.2 of Eufriesea mexicana. Lineage (NCBI taxonomy): Eukaryota > Metazoa > Arthropoda > Insecta > Hymenoptera > Apidae > Eufriesea > Eufriesea mexicana. The sequence continues at coordinate 212,689 of NW_016907973.1, forward strand.
CAACATTTAAATTGCACATTCACAAAAAGAAGCATCAAATGTTAGTGTTTTGAACAAAAACTCTTACACGTGCAATAATACAAAACTCAATTATGCCATACATAATTTTTAAATTAAGTAAATTTGTATCTTAAATTATTTTTCAGTATATTTTGTTATAAATATTATTATATTACATGACAAATTAATGTTGCATGTTAGTTTCGTTACAAATAAAATTCACATATTTGAAATATAAATAAAATGATTAAAAAATGTTTTTAAAGATTAATATGTATAAAAATAAAAATTTGTGTTTAAATAATTATTACTATTTAACGTCTAAACATTTCATGAAGTAAATGTTTAAACATTTACTTTTTATTTTAATAAATAAATATATATCAATATTAGAAATTAAAAAAATTAAATATATCTTCATTCAAACAGTTTGATATTACCCAGTGCCAAGTGCCAAAAGCGTAGCTTCTTCTACCAATGTCATTTGATCAATGATGGACCTGTGGTCAAAAACTCAACCTAAATATTATACTAATTGTAAGTTCATGTATGATGATATATATACATTTACATACATATGAGACTCTAAAATAAGTCAATTAAAGACTTTATATATTATTAACAAAAATAAATATATTAATAATTGAGCAAAGAATTGTAAATACATTCCAAAATATTAAACAATATAATAAATCAACCAACATGCCTTTTTTCAATCTTAAAAATTAGTACATTATTTAAACTACAATAAGTGAGTAGTTTTAATATAATTTATTATGAAAATGCACATACAATTACAAAATGACAAAAAATAAAACTTTTATATAATTTATATATAAGATTGTTTATATAAATTATAAAATTTGAAAACTAATTTTTAGTATGCAATGGAGCATGCATGCGTACAAAGATTATTCTACATTCATATACAATAATGAATTTAAATATAATAAAAATTAAAGATAATAGATCATGTATAAATATATTGAATATTTCAACTTCATCAATTTATTTTTCTCTTTTTCTTACAGTATTTTTTGATTAGTAACAGACAATAAATTTTATATACGTATATATCTCATAAGTAGTATTTTACACATATCCTATAAATTATTAAATGTATAAATAATTTAATAACATAAAATTAATATACAATTCATATATTCCTCATATATCCTTTTAGACTTAATTCTTTGTTTTATTCATTGTACAAATTGTATGTTTGTACTGATTATTATAAAAAATGTATACTATGTACTACATGCTTGATTTTTTGGGGCATGTAGTCATATCTAGACTGTTATAATTAAACTATTAACTAAATTTCCTTTAGAAAATACTACACAATATAATATATGTTGTACTTACATAAAGTACGAGTTCACAGTAAACTCTTTATTAGTTGATATTCTGATGATTTGATGCTAGTAAAAAGAAAAAAAAGAGTTGAGGTGTAAGTTCTGATCTTTATAATTTATTAAACCATCTTTAAACTATCTTTTTGTAATAATATATTAGTAGAAATAAAGAGTTTACAATAAATACAATTAATTCTCTCAATCAATCCCTATGCATAATATTTCAAAATATTTCAAAATAAGTGTTCTACTTTTTCTTTGGTGAGACAACGATAGTAACTTAATTGTAACAAAAACAAGAAAAATGATTGAAAATATAAGCTATTAGCATGGAGAGTTACTTAAATGATTAAATGATTAAATAATTGTAGAACACTTGTGGCTAATATGAGTTTTGTACTAAACATATCATATACTTGGACAATGCATATAAACTAATGCACTGTCTTAACATAGGGATTCACAGACTACACAATACCTGATTGTGACCCATAAGGAGGTGGAGAGTCAAGCTCGGTCTCATCACCCCACTGTTGGGAAGTATGTCCCAACAAAGTATGTGTATCTTCATTGCACAGCCGTTCAGGAAAGTTTACCCCATCGCCAAAACTGTAACCCACACCCTACCTTCTACTTTATGTAATCCCATTTATATTTAGAGGTAGCGTATCTACTTCTATCTGATAAATAGATAAAAGTTATTTCAAATTTATTTATATAGCTTCTAATATTTTCAACATATTTTTTTTCTCCTCAAGTTCATTCCTGATTCGTTATTTATAAAAAAAAAAATATACAAAATGTAATATTAAACATAGTTACGCCACTTCTAATAATCAAATAAATATCAATCTGTAGGAACCAAATGCACAATACTTTTTACGATAGTAAGAAAATTATGCTGATAATTTTTATTAACACACCATAAAATTTATCTACAAAAAAACATGCATTTTCAAATATGCATTCGAAATAAAACTAATACCTATGCCAAAGTCCATCTCAATGTTTATCTGCAGATTAAATACAAGATACAAATTTAATCTTACTGTAAATAGTCATATAAATGCCACCAACTTCAATACAATGTACAATCACCATCATCTTAAAACAAAAATAACAATTTTCACAAAGACCATGGAAATGATATTTTCTAATGTATGATAAGAAATTAATGTTATATTGATTAGAATTTATAATTATCTCAAAACAAATGTTAACAAATCACGAAACACGCACCTTTTCAATCAATAGTTAATAAAAGGCATTAGATACACATAGCTATAACATCATATATATAACTTTGTTACTCTGGAACTCTGTACAAAATAAATAATAAATGAAAAAATGTTACTTCAAAAAAATAAATGCAGGAATCTACAAAAAGAAATATGAAGAAAATGTTTTGATTTTTATGCAGAAAAGTACTTAAACATGTTTCAAATGTAGCAATATTATTATAATAATTTATTTTGATATTAACTGCCTTTTAATCAATTATATTAAGGAGTTCCATAGTAAGGTTTATATGAAATTATTATTATATTGGCACTGTAGATTTCTATAATGCTGACCTGTTTCGAGTACTGCCCATGGAGTCATAAGTATTGGATGTGCCTTGATGTTGCGCACGTACTGGATAGGTGACCCCATTTCCAAGACTAGAACACATTTAACGCACCCATCGCGTTTTAACCGTAATGCAATTACTATTGTATTTATGTACTTATGTATGAAAAATATAAATTAATGTAATTGACATACTGAGAAAATAAGTAGTATCAAAACTCAATATATTTTTAAATAATATTAAAATCATACTTGATGAAATTTCTTTAATTTGTTGCTGAATATAAAGAAAGATTATTTTACCTAATTCTGATTTTTAAGGCAGTTTATATAATCTACAATATATATTTTATTTTTTTACCATTTTCTTCACTTTTATATCTTATTTTGGAAATAATAATATACTTCATGTAAAACAATGTTATTATGTTTACTTAACACAAAAGCATACAATATAACAAATAGTGCTATAGGTGAAAATATCTTTATAACATTTCTAGATACTATCCACTGTAATTACATGTATTAGAAAGAATTAAATGTCCTAAAATACGCGATATTAACACTTATTAATTTTAAATATTATATTGTATATACATACATGTATATCAGCATACACATGCTTTTTTATAAGATTTATAAATATAAACTGTTATTACTACAAAATTGCAAACTTATACTAAATTTATCAGATTATATATTGTGCAAATGGTTCACAGTCTTATTATAAAATTATCATTATTATATCATTAAAATAGAAGTACTTTTTATATCAAAAAGGTGTGAAGTATTAAATTCTGTTAGACTTACCTAGTAAAAACAGGAAGGAACCATAGTTTAGGATTATCACCAAAAACTTCTTGGAAGTTATTGTATTTTCCAAGACTAAAACCATCTTTATCCCTCCCTGTGCGGAACATAGGTGGTGTAAATGCCTCTACAAATAAGTTATAAAATATAGTGCATGTTGCATATAGTTTATAAAATTACATAATATTTGTGTAACATGCTTTTAATTACCTAATGTAGATCTATTATATAGAACAAGATAGCAATGATAAAAGAAAAGGGAATCTAAGCTAACTGCAAACATTAATGCAACAAAGAATAAGAATAGTAGATGAAATCTACCCATTCCATCCAATTCCCCCTATAAAATAAATATTTGTATTATCATAATTAATTTTGCACAGATATTTAAAAAGTCATACTCACTTTCCAAAAACGTATAAAGTATTGCAAGGATGTAGCAGTAATGAATATACAATAAAGAAGGGCATATGCCAGGAACAACATGAAGAATTTATAATTGTGGAAACCTACACAGTTATTCACCCAAGGACAATGATGATCCATTTTTAATACACATGTACTACACACACTACAATGATGTGCTCGGTCTGGCTTAATTAATTGACATTTTTCACAGAAACGTATTGCTAGAAAACATTTTATGTTAAATATATGTATTTTCTAATATAAATATCAAGAAACAAATATTATACCTCCTTCTATAGTGCGATTTGTGACTGGAAGATCTTGTGCAAATCTTTCTAAGATCCGTCTTCGTGCTTCTTCTGTTTCAGCTTGTTGAAATTTTTCTATTTCTACATCTGGTATTTTAAACTACATAAAACATCATTTTATTAATATATCATATTTATTTTATAACAATTATTATGTAAATAAAATTTTACCTTGTCTGGTATTTTTATTAAGTCTGTAAATACAGTCTGCCAATAAGACCATAAAAATAATAAAAACAAGATATGATAAAAAAATAAATAAAAAGCTGTAAATAAAGAAAAGATAATAAAATCAGTAAATTATTAATGTAACTATCTTTTTATTAAAGGTATTCTATTGACAACTATACAAACCTCTTTGAACATTGTTATCTACAGTATCTAAAATGCAAAAAATAGAATTATTAAAACACACGATTAAGATAAAAAGATTTTATATATATTAGAACGATAAGGTATTGAAAATAATAATTTTGTTTTTATTAGAAAATTTTCGTTATTCAAAATTAAATGAAAAGTCTGTAAAAACACTTACAAAAACATAACTGCACCACAAAAGCATAATACGACCATAAGACAATCGTTAAAATGAAAATAACTGGTATCCATTTTACGGCTTTCATAAACCACCAACAAGATCCGTTTTGCTTTCCCATTCTATTCACTGTATTACATGTACATGTATGCACAATTATATCATTCATGTAAACATTATTTTTACCATTATCAAACCGATGCACCATTGCAGACACTTTGCATAAAGCATATATAGGGAGCCAAGGGCTCCTTTATTATAAGAAACCATATTACAATAAACAGTCGAATATTATTTTATTTTTGTTACTTTTTTTCTGTCATCGACATCATAAATGTCGATATCTAATAAAATATACAAAATAAGAATTATTTTTTTAAATAAAAACGATACTTTAATTTTGTTGTCTATTCCATACCACTCTTAGTTAAAACAGACACAAACAAGCATCTTTGTTCGGTTAACAAATCTATACTATACGATTCCCTTGAAATAAAATCCGCACAAAATGTAAGTTCATCAGTTCTCAAACTATAGCATTTCGAAAATGTGACTAGCAAATGTGTACGATTTTCATTGACAATATTTTTCAATAAAAATTAATTATATGATAAAATTAATAATATATTTTTATTTTTATTATCACTATAAAACTCAATAGAATGAAGCTTTCTAAATCCATTAATTTTTAAATCCAATAATCATATATATTTAATATATAAGAAATGTATTAATTGCACAATTAAGGATATAGTTTGTAATAGAGAAGTTGATGTGAACTCCCATTATTGTTGTATAGGGATATTAAGTATATAAAGTTGATCAATTGGAAATCATAATCAAATATAAAATTTTGCCTTAAATGATTTTGGAGTCTGATTTTTATGGTAAAACATCAATTAATATATAATTATCAAAGTACAAAAAAATGTTAATAAGAAAGTCTCACAATAATGATTATATCAATATTTATTTAAATATAAACTTTTAACATAAAAATACTGTAACATGTATATAATTTTTTATCAGATGTTTACATAATTAAAATATTATTGTTCAAAATATAAAATTAATTTATTAGGACTAGATTACAAAATCATGAAATTTTATTTGTATGAGTAACTGCTTAAAAAAATATCATAGTAGTATCTTTAATCATTTGCTATTACATCTAGATATCCAGTACACTTTATTACACTTTATTAAAGTTATTTACAGACATTAGAAAATAGAAAATTGTTTATAGTTTAGCATCGTTCACTTATATGATTATATAATTTTATAAATCTTCCAATCAAACATGCAAATATATTAAAAAATATTAATAATTTAATATTTCTTCCAAAATATATTCCTAATATCATAGAACAAATATGCATTTTTGATTAATACTGAATATATATACAACACAATAAATTAATAATAATATTTTTACTTTAAGTATGCATGCAGTATTAAGTTGCAGATGCTAATCACAAGATTACTTATTGAAAAATTGAAAAATATCTAAATTTTATGAAGCAAATCCCTTATGTTTCCTTTTCATTCTTGCATATGGCCCTATATCAGGATCCATAACGAAATCATATAAAACAGAAACCCAAGAGTTATGTTGTGGTAAGTTATCATAAAATTCTGAAGCTATTCGTTTGACCTATAAAAAAAATTATATATTTTTAGAATATTTACTTTTCATAAAAATAAGTAATCAAAACTTAAATCTTGTTCTTTGTTACTTCCTTAAAATGAATTATATTTACCTCTGGTAATCTTGAACCTGGAACAGCAGGAAAATCATGATGTTCATTATGATATCCAACATTGAATGTGATCCAATTTAGTGGGCCATAATAACTATAAGTTTCAAAACCTTTTCTATACATATAATGTTCTGATACAAAATGTCCAGCTACAGGATGTAAACCCATTGCCATTGCTGAACCAAGAAGTAAATAAATTAAAACTTTTCCACCTATAATGTAATATATCCATGTAATACAATATTAATTTGATATGGTACTGTAACCATTACAGGAAGCTTACCTAAAAAATACCATATTAACCCATCAAAAGTAAATTGTATTACTAAATTTATATATTCCAATAATGTAGGTGCCATTGGATAAACAATAAGTGGTCTAAATGCATAAAAAAAAGGTTGTAAACACAACCAACAAAATTTTCCAAATGTTGTGCAAAATAATTTTGCTTCTAGTAATGTTGGTAAATCCGTATCTAATTTTTCATCACCTTGATACTATAATTTGTTTGTTAAAATGCATTAAACATTAAATTTATGTTTAATAATATATTTTATTTATACTTACACGATGATGTATAAGATGATACTTTTTAAAGCTGATGGATACTGGTATACCTATAGGTAAATTAGCAAAATATCCAAATAATTTGTTAACTCTAGGTCTAGCATGTCCAAAAGCAAGATTATGTGCTATTTCATGTATTGCTAAAAATAAAATACTTAATTAAATTTAATATATAATATTAAGAACAAGCATATATAGATAAATAATGTTTAAGTGAAAATAAAGGAATAATAATTATGTGATATCACATAAGTATAATAGATCTATCAGATAAGATTTTAAATGAATCATTACTCTTGAAGTGATATTAAACTTTTATGAGAATTTTCATAGCTAAAAGTAATCTTTTATAGTAATATATCATTTTTCTTTTTACTTCATATGATATTGGAAATAATTACAATATTATGATAAATGTTTTATATTTTATGCAAAGTATTTACAAAATACTTCTTTTTACATACCTAACATAAGAGAATGATTAATTACACCTCCAAAACAATATGCTAAAATGAAAAGCACTGGATAACTTAAGTCTTTCACAAAGAACAAAGATATAAATTGAATTAAAACCATTCCTGTTACTATCCATTTAAAGTTTGGATCATATCCAAATAATTTTTTTATTTGTGGATATTTTTCTGAAAACAAAGAGAAACTTTAATACTATAATTTTTATAAGCAGAAATATCTGTTATAAAATTATCAAAATAAATATTTGATATCAATCTGTACAAAATTATAATTGACAATTGAATTTTTAAACACTAATATTGTTCAATATTGTTAGTTATGTTTATGAGATTTCGTTAGCCATTAATAAACTAAATTTTTATTTAAAAGTTAATTCCAGAAGTAATCAAATTTGACACGTTTTATATATTTTACATTCATACCTAAAATTATTTTACGTCGTGAAGCGTGTGGTTCCTCTGTATAAATCCACTCAAAATCAGTTCTTGAAACGTGTTGACCCATCTCTACATAAAAAATTTTTAATTATTTCTATTAATTAAGTATTTAGTAATTTCCAATCAACCGACATACGAGAGTTAAATGTTTACTTCAATAAATGTGCAAAGCATGTGAAATTTCATACCCGGCGTTATCATCAATAAATCGTATTAATCATTTAAGTACTGATTACAGCGCAATCTATTACAAGTAAGAAAACCAAACACGCAATTGAAGTGATTCATATACAATGAACGTATTTTACAGTTATTACAATTATATAGATTATTAATTAGATTATATCATATATTTGTAAATCATATAAATACTGATCAAAGTTTTAACTTATTATATAATTTTAATATAATTTGTGACTTATTTGGCTAAAAACACGTTTTCCTATATTACGTTAAATTACATTGCCTCTTTATTATAAATAAAAATAATTTGATCTTTTTATTTCTATTATACAAAGTGATCGAATCATATTACATTAACGATAACATAATATTTTTGCATTTATATATTTATCAAAATTATGTGCCCTTATAATAAATTACAGTTATTTATTAAATAATATATATTTTATTAATTCTGAGAAATAATCAATTATTTTTATATAAAAATTAATATATAGAAGATTAAGAATAATATAAATTACATGTATAAGATTCAAATTTTTATATTATTATATAAATCTATATAAGTACAATGCTAATATAGAATTTTTTGTATAAATGTATAAAACAATAATATTAATGTTTATAGTTTAAATTAATTTTATATAAAAGAATTAATTCAATAACTTTGTATTATTAAAAGAGATTTTAAATTGATTTAATTTCTTAACGTATAAATGTAGTAATATAATTTTAATAAATCGATCAAAGGTATTTATTATTAATTAAAATTAAATTACTCATTTATAATAAATAATTTTATGAAACAACATTAAGTTTGATCATCTGGTTTGATTCACGAGTGTCCGCTCTAAAGATTACAAATCGATGGTAGAACTTTTAGTGCTTTCAGTTTTTTTGTTTTGTGTGAAGTGAATATGTCAAAAACTGGCGATGTATAGTTAGCATTAAGTTGAAAGTAATTGTAATTGCATATTATAAGTGCGAACATCAATGAAGCGTTATGAATTATTAATAACCAGTTGGTCATAGTTGGAATTACAACATGGCATCTCGCAGGTGAGGCACGTTTTTATACTTGCATAAAAAATATATAATTATCATAATTCACGGACGATCGGTGAACAAGTCTACTTATTTATTGGGTTAGCCATGGATTAGTCAAACAAATTCAGAGGTAAAGTATGGGCACTTAAATTAATTAACATCGTTGAATTCCTCATGTCCAAAAATGGGTACAATAATTTTATTTTATGTATACATTGATTATAGATATTTATATTCTGTACTGTTACTTAGTACCACATATTTTGACATTTTAAAATGAAAGTTATCACATATTTATATACAATTATTAATAATATTACAGTATCACTACTCACTTATATTAGTGGTATTGTTGAATAAAAAGTAAACATGTTATAATAGATAAATTGAATAAGTTATGTATAATCATAATGAAAAATTTTTATATTTTGTTAAAGTAATGAATATTTTCCTTTCTATTTTATGTAATATATGATGTATTTTTTAATTTTGAACAATGTATTTATTATCGTTAATCTAAACAATCTAACCTTTTACAGGTTTTTAAAATACATTTAAATTAACTATCATTTTAAAATACATATAACATAATTGTGTTTCTTGCAGATGGTTTCATCCGAATATATCGGGTTTAGAAGCAGAACGTTTATTAATGGAACGGGGTTATGATAGTTCATTTTTAGCACGTCCAAGTTCATCTAATCCTGGTGATTTTACATTATCTGTTAGGTGTGTAAATAATATGTTTTACAGATTATTTATTTATATAATTGTATTTGATTTATTAAAGATTATAATCATAAAGAATTTATTATCTTTGTTATTCTTAGGCGGAATGGTGAAGTAACTCATATTAAAATACAAAATACAGGGGATTTTTATGATCTTTATGCTGGGGAAAAATTTGCAACGTTATCAGAACTTGTACAATTTTATATGGAAAATGGAGGACAGTTGCGTGAAAAGAATGGGGAAATTATTGAACTGAAGTATCCATTGAATTGTGCAGATCCAACAACTGAAAGGTATTTGTTTAATTAAAATGGAATATACACGTAATATTTTGCATAATAAACATTACAGCAAAGTTTGTTATGTATTGGAACACTTTCTTGTTATTGTTACTTCAAATGCACGCATATAGCATGGTATGTGTTAATAGTAAAATATGGGTAAAGGTGGTTCCATGGCCATTTATCAGCTAAAGAAGCAGAACGTTTAATGCTGGAGCGAGGTAAAAATGGATCTTTTCTGGTTCGTGAATCCCAGAGTAAACCTGGTGACTTTGTATTATCTGTACGCACAGATGATCGTGTTACACATGTAATAATACGATCTCAGGTTAATTACATTTTGTAATTTGTACTATATATCTTTATTATTTTTAATATTATTATTTGTATTACCAATTTAATTTTTTGGCATTTCATTATTGGAAACAATAAATATTACAGGATAATAAATATGATGTTGGAGGAGGTGATAAATTTGATAGCTTAAGTGATCTAATAGAGCATTATAAACGTAATCCAATGGTTGAAACAAGTGGAAGCGTTGTCCATTTACGGTAAAAAATATAAAAAGCTGTTAATTTTTATATTCATGTATAAAAATATATATTTCATTATGCTTAGATTATTATTTTTTAGACAACCTTTTAATGCTACTCGTATAAATGCCAGTGGCATTGAAAGTAGAGTAAGGCAACTACATAAAGAAAACGGTTGTTCAAATGGCTGGTTATGGAATGGAGCTACAGGTAGTAATGAAAGTGCAGCAGGACGTGGAAAAGGAAAAGCAGGATTTTGGGAAGAATTTGAGTCACTGCAACAGTTAGAATGTCGTCATTTGTTTTCCAGGAAAGAAGGTTTACGTCCCGAAAATCGAGCAAAAAATCGATATAAAAACATTTTACCATGTAAGTTTTTTTTTTTTTTTTTTTTTTTTTTTTTTTTTTTTTTTTTTTTTTTTTAAGTTAATTTCTCTCATATATAAACTTTATTAATTGTTCTATAGTTGATCATACAAGAGTACGTTTGAAGGACGTTGACCCAAATATTCCCGGATCTGATTACATTAATGCTAACTATATTAGGGTAAATTTATTTGATGCTTCAGTATTCATTTTATATATACGTATTAAAATCTATAAATTAAAATGTAAATATTTGTTTTTATATTTATATTTATATTTATATATTTATAGAATGAAGATGGAGATGGACAAACTAGTGGAATTAATACTTGTAGTGATGGTGGTTCTTTTAATAAATGTTATATTGCAACACAAGGTTGCCTTCCAAATACAATCCAAGATTTTTGGCATATGGTGTATCAAGAAAATACACGAGTAATAGTTATGACGACTAAAGAAATGGAAAGAGGAAAAGTACGTCATGTAACAGTATTTAAATTTAAATTTTATTTAAAAAATGGATATGTTTTTTAGAATAAATGCGCTCGGTATTGGCCAGAAGAAGGTGAAGTTACAGAATATGGAGGTGAATGGAAAGTGCGCGCTTTGTCTCGTACTTCAACAGCAGATTATACATTACGGGAATTTTTATTACATGGGAGCAAACCAGGTTTTACAGAATCCAGATTAATTTACCATTACCATTTTCAAGTACTTTATCATCATTTATGATAATTTTTATGTACATTTCAAAGAATAAATTGATTACTTTCTATTAACATTTTAGGCATGGCCTGATCATGGTGTTCCATCTGATCCTGGATGTGTATTAAATTTTCTTCACGATGTGAATGCGAGACAAGAATCAATTGCTGCTTCTCTTACTTCAACTGGCCAAACTGTACTAAACATAGGGCCAATTCTTGTACATTGCAGCGCTGGAATTGGTAGAACTGGAACATTTATTGTTATCGATATGATTCTGGATCAAATCAAGCGTCATGGTAATCATACTTTTATTTTAATAACTAATTTTATTTAAAATGCATATTTTCAGTAGCATGCTCAATATTTTTTATATATTGCATTTGTAGGGTTGGATTGTGAAATTGATATTCAAAGAACAATTCAAAGAGTACGTTCACAAAGATCAGGAATGGTTCAAACAGAAGCACAATATAAATTCGTTTATCTCGCTGTATTACATTATATCGAAACTGTATCTCAACGAATAGAAGCAGAGCAAGTAATACTACTTTTATAAAAATAATTAACAATTAAAATTCTATGCCTTCTATATATCGATTTACTCTTTCTTTACTATTGTTTTTACAGAAATCTCTTCATTTAGGTCGAGAATATACTAATATCCGTTATAAAAGCGAAACAAATGTCACGAATATGGGCGAAATTCCGGTCCCTACATGTACTGCGACAACTCTTTCAACGTCAGCACATTTTACATTACCCACAGCTATCAATAGTTTGAGGCCAAAGTAATTAACACTAATTTCATCAAATAATGAGATTTTTGAAAAGCAAAGAAGAGGCTTTGTTACTCTTACCATTTGTGGTTTTGAGCTTTCGATATTATCGTAACGTATTTTATAAAAAAATTTATTTCCAGATTAATTGATTATTTTAAATATTTTTCAAAATATGTGTTATTATAATGTCCAGTGCATGTATTCATTTAGTGTATACATACATGAAGGTAAACAATATGTAGAAATTATAATATCATCACTTTGCACTTAAATTGTTGATTATTTAAAAGTAATCAACAGCATGCTACAATATTATATAAAAATGATATTTTTTTGCAATTTAACCCAAGTACTGAATTATAAAAAAAAAAAGAAAAAAAACATTAGTATGCAAAGTCTCAATAGTAATTATGTTAAGTGTAATCAAAGTATATAATTGCTTTCATATTATTTTGCTATCTATATTTCATAAAATATTAATTAGATAACAGATTTATCTCGTTACATTTATCTTCCATGCTTATCTTCAAGAATTACTAATGAATTTTTTTTTTTTCAAATTTAATCTTTTCGAATATACAACGAAGTTTTAAACATTTCTCTAGATTTCAAGTGTAGTATTATATATTGTGCCTCGAGATATATTAATATTTGTTTTTATTGTGAGTATATAACTGTACAAATTATCTAATAATATTTAGGACTGACTTTTATATAGAATTTTCTTTTTAATATTTTTTCAAAGATCGTAAATAAAAAACATTTATTATTTGTAAATTTTATCATGTTATAAGACAGAATACGCAAAGATATGATACATTCAGTTTCATGCATAATAAGAAATATATGGGTGATTTTTTCATTACAATTGACATTCGTTATTTTTAATATTTGTACTTAATTATGTATATTATATATATACTTATACACATATACATACATACGCACACGCGCGCGCGCGCGCGCCCACACACACACACACACACACACATATATGGTGTGTGTATATATGTGTATAAGTATTGAAGTTCATTTATTGAATTGTAAAAAAGTTTTATATTGAATGTTAAGATTAAAAAACATGACAATGATAAATGTGAGAATCAAAGTTAAAATTTATATACTTAGACATACATTCATTTAAATATCTTTGTGTTTTAATTCCTCTTGATTATTTATGCACAAATTTTATAATGTTTTGTCATCCTGAAGTATTCCGTTATGTTCATTCTAAAAATTAGGTAGGGCTACAGAAAAAGTAAAACTTTTGCTGTTCCAGACTTACTATGATACTTGTACTTTGTATGTATCTTTTAAAATTTTTATACGAACTTATACTACATACATATTAAATTATACATGCTTCAATATTATTAGTGCCAATTTTATATATTTTTTGTATTTATTTCTAATAATTGAAATACATAGGTAATCAATGTTTGCATTAGAACATTAGTTGTGAAGTATACATCTGAGTAAGTCCTACCTTATGTTTCAATCATTTAATATTTTTAAAAATACTTTGTTGTACTATGTTGAAACTAAAACAATAACTATTTTACCATTTCTGTATTTTAAACATCAAAATCTATTACAAAATTAAGCTAAATTTTTTTATATATTTTATAAAATTTCAATATTTAAAAATTAATTTTAATAAAATAATAGAAAGAATAAAAGTTTTTATTTACAAACAAATAAAACAATCTAACATACCATAATTTCCAGTATCATAATTTATTTGTATTTATGTAACAGAAAAACAATGATTTTCATTCTTTAATAAATAGTTTATATTTTCGTTGCGTAGGTTTTTAAAAATGAAATAGCATTGCATTTCTTATAAATTTGATCTGATTCAATGTACCTTGGTTTTGGAGAAATATTATATCTTAATTTTAAATGTTATTATATCTTTTTAAAAATATACATGATATTGGTTATGACATTATAAAACTTTATGTTTACAATGTTATATAAAGTTTGTTAGTTACATTTATCGTTACCAAATTTACAAGGAGCTTAATATAAATTTTGTCAGTAAAATGTTAATAAATTTGACATAGAATCTGATTAACAAGTTATGCGAATTGGTAATAAAAATTTACTACGGTTTGTGCCAACATTTATATCAAAAACACACCAAGCATACATCATAAATGACACCAAATTGGTTAGAATACGATACAAAATATATACGAATAATATATCACAACATAGTAAAAATAGTGACAAAAATTTGCAGTCATCTTCACGAATATTTCAATTCTTGTCTAAATTTCTATGTAAAACTATTTCTTACAATGGCATAAAAATAGTGACAAAAATTTGCAGTCATCTTCACGAATATTTCAATTCTTGTCTAAATTTCTATGTAAAACTATTTCTTACAATGGCATAAAAATAGTGACAAAAATTGGTTATATTCTGTTCTGATTCAAAAATTCTAAACATATGTTTTATTTTCAATTTCTACATGTACTTATGTATTTATATAATAAAAAATATACGTAGATTATCAAATTTTTCCACAATTGCGTATATTTTTTTTACAAACATGTTAATTTATTATTATTTGTATTTTTTAATTGTTTCGATTGAACTTAATAGAGAGATATAGAAAATAATAAAATATATTATCGATATTTTGTTTATTATAAAATATTTATATTTTCTTAGATATTAAATAAGAATTAGCATTTTAATTCCAATTTTGATATTAAACATTAAACAAAGATTACAGTTAATTTGTCTAGTTTACTTGTAATTTAATTTTGTTATTACTCCAAAAATAGGATTTAATATTAAGTAAAATCAATTACTCAAGTTTCATCACAGGTTGTAGAAATTCGAAAAAAGATAGATGGAATTATAGTAAAAAAAAATAAGCTATCAAAATAACTGTTAAAAGTTTTTATCAATTTTCCCTTTCCTTCATCTTAATAATAAAAATAAATATTATATATTAAATTACTAAAAATAACAAACGAAAACATTTTTTAATGTTTAATTAAAACTTATTGGACCATTTTTATAACCATTTACGTACTATTTTCAAAATTACTACACGTAAATTTATGAAAATTTTTTTCTGCAAGCATTTTTCTAAGATAGAAATATATGTGCAAATACATCAGTGTTTTTATAAAAAATTATTTGTATAAAATGATAAAAAGTTATTCATATTATATATTGCCTGTATAATCTACATTTTATATAAATCAAGTTTTTCTTTTAAACTGTGAGTTGGGTAGCATAAATTAATACATAATCCTTAATGAATTCTTTTAGACATGGATTCATGGTTCCTTTTAAATTGAAGCTGTCAATATACTAACAATATGTAATCTAAACAAAGTAAATATCAAAATAAAATTTAGAAACCTGACTACATTACATAAAAATTATATGAAAATCAAAACAAGTATAATTTTTATTAATTTACATTCCACTTGATGTGATATATTTTTAAATTTTTCTAACTCTGCCAGTGATATAATAAACAGGCAATCTCTCTGTTTATTTTTTGTCATTTTCAATTTTTTATCAACATTTTTTAAAATTTGGTTTAAGGTGTAATTTATGTTGCTGTAAACAGTAGAATTGTATTAAGTAATATAAATACATTTTTATTCAAAACGTTAATGTTTTTGGTAGGGTATAGAAGTTACATATTAAAAAACTTTTAACTTAGTAGTTAATTATGAAAATAGTTATTATGTAATTATAATATTATTATGTAATAGTTAATTACGAAAGTAAACTTTAATTACATTCAAACATATTATAAACTGGTTTTATAATTTCCTAATGTTTATAAATTTTGAAGTACAATTACAATTGTTATTGAATAAATATAAACATATTAAATACAATTTTTTTTATTATTATTCTATCATATAATATTTTATTACTAATACAATGTATTAGTAAAATTTTATGGAAATCATTTAGTATAAAAAAAATTATATTTAAATATTTTCATAGTATATTATGTAAACTTTATATATTATTTTCTATTTACTTAATATAATAATTGAATTCAATTTGACTAAAGCTACATTAGAATAGGTTATGTCTATCCAAAACTTAGGTATACAAGTATTGAGATTATTGGAAATAATAAAATTTCAATAAAAAATATATATTTATAAAATATTATAAAAGATTTATAAAATATTATAAAAGTATATTTATATACACATCACTATTAATGTTAAAATTATATAATTGTTCAGACTGACATATATACGTATGAAAATTAATTTATCAAATATTAAATTTTCAAGAACAAAGAATGTATATTTTATTTGAACGTTGTTTATCTTTATTTGCATTTAATATTCGTTGTATTCGTAATATAAATTCTAGTGTGACAAACTTTGCTTTACCAACGAGTAATGTGATGTACATTTTTGATAGACATACAAAATTGCTTCAGAAAGAACGTGCTGCTCAAGCTGCTGATGTAAAATTATATGATTACATTAAAGATGAAGTAGGGTACAGACTTGCAGATAGAATATTAGATATAAAGAGAAATTTCAAAAAAGCGCTTGATTTAGGATGTGGTCGTGGTTATGTGTCAAAACACATTTTGGCAGAGCATGTAGAAGAATTAATCTTAATTGACATGTCAACTAGTTTCATACATCAGGCAGAAGTTAATGAAGGAATTAAAGTATCACGAATAATTATGGATGAAGAAAATTTTTCACTCGAACCAAACAGTCTAGATTTAGTAATAAGTTCATTAAGTTTGCATTGGATAAATGATTTACCTGGATGTTTTATGAATATTAATAAAAGTTTAAAAAATGATGGAGTTTTCATAGGAGCTATGTTTGGAGGAGAAACATTATATGAATTAAGGTAATTTTAAAAATAAATTAAATGTATACAAAATATTTGAGTATGGTAGTTTATATTTTCAGAAGTTCCTTGCAATTGGCAGAATTAGAAAGAGATGGTGGAATTTCAGCGCACATTTCTCCATTTACAGATATTAGAGACGTTGGAAGCTTATTGACAAGGGCTAATTTTACCATGCTAACAATTGATGTAGATGAAATTGTTATTGGATATCCAAGTATGTTTGAATTAATGTGGGATTTGAAAGGTAATATTTGAAGTTCTTACACAATAATAATTTAATAAATGTTTTATACATTTCTTTATTAATTAAGTTTCTTATTTTATAGGAATGGCAGAGAATAATGCAATAAGAAATCGAAAATTGCGTTTAAATAAAGATACTGTTCTTGCTGCTGCTACAATATATAAAGAGCTATATGGAAAAATCAAAGATGATGGTAGTCCATATGTACCTGCTACATTTCAAGTAATATATTTATTAGGTTGGAAGCCAGATGCATCACAACCAAAACCCTTAAAAAGAGGTAGTGGACAGGTTTCACTTAAAGATTTACATAAATTAGATGAAATTATAAAAGATACAAAAAAAATTAAAATAGATGAAGACAAATAATTGCTGTATAAAGTATATTTAAAAGTTATAAAAATTTGTATTGAATATAAAATTTAATGTCTTCATGAGATAAATCTTTCTGAAATTTATTAAAGGAGGTTAATAAGTAATTCATCTCAATTAACAATTAAAGAACATATTTTCATTTGTATCATATAATACATTCCTTTATATCTTTTTGTCCTTTTTATGTTTGTGATTTATGTTCATTAATTCTATCTTTATGAATTATACTACCTTTTTCTATGAGATCTGGAATTTCAACTGCTAACCATGGCCCAAGCTAAAAAAAATAGTACATTATTGCAATAATAGGAAGCGATGATTTAGAGATCTATTTATAACTAAAAAACATACTCCAAGTGCCATAGTATGTGCAATTCCAAATTTTGGTACATTACGTGCCCATAAAGGTTTAAAGTGGTCTGTAAGACAAATCTTTCCACCTCTGTACATTTTTGCTGTTTTACCATCGAGTTCTGGTAAAGCAATTTCAGGTGCTGTTGTAGGATATGTAACAGGTATCTAAATGTGTTATAAAATTGTAATATATTAGATAATTAATTTCCTTAATTTCCTTTGTACATTTAATATGTACAAGAAAAAGGAATTACTTACATCAAATTCAATTTCAAATTCATATTTTAAGAAATTGTGTA
Organism: Eufriesea mexicana; assembly: GCF_001483705.2. NCBI lineage: Eukaryota > Metazoa > Arthropoda > Insecta > Hymenoptera > Apidae > Eufriesea > Eufriesea mexicana. Next base: position 231,694 of record NW_016907973.1, read on the forward strand.
TGTACCAGCATTTACCAAACCACTTTGTTCCCTCTTTATTCGATTCTAAACGAAACCAATCATTGTCAGATTCTTTATTATTTTTCACATACTGGAAAATAAAGTCAAAATTATTTTATATTAATGCCAAGTGCACTAAAAATGTATTATACTCAATATGACATTTAAATATAATTAGTTACTTCGATAATTACGGTCTCAACTTTTTATTTTTGGTTTTAAACCATATGGTAAGAAATAATAATCAAAATAAAATTTACTTTAATTAATGCTTGATATTCTTCTTTTAATCTTAGTACCCATAATTCTTTATCCCTAGGGCCCGCTTTTGTTTGTAACAATGGAATGTTACTTAATGTCTTCTTCGTTGATTCATCTACCATCATAAATTATGATAATTATTATTGCACTACACAGACATCTGTGTTTCCTAAGTCACTTCAAACGCAAATCCATAAACGTGTTCAAGTTAAGTTTTGCATTTATGTTGCGATGTAGACAAGTAATAGTATAATCGATATATCGAAAAGATCTATATATAGAGATATTTGAAACAGTCACAAATAAATGTACATATAGATTTAACAAACTAAATTAATATATTTTTTTAAAGTAACATTTCAAATATATTACATGAAGTTTTATTTATTAGAAAAAAAATGTCAGTGGTACATTTTAAAGTATTCACAGATGATTAAACTCTATTATACTCAGCCATTAAGTATGATTATAAAAATAGTAATATTAATTTTTTTTGTGTTGTATGCACTTCAATTTGATTGAGCTCTACTTTCTTGAAAGTATTTTGTGAAAAACTGTGACATGTTAATCAGGATTCAAAAAGTGATATCGTTTGAAAGAAAATAATACTGATGCATTATGGCTGATTCATCTTACGAGAAAGGACTTACGGAACTTTCAAAAATGAAGGTAATTTAAAATTATTTTGTTTCTGTGATCCTACATCCGGGAAGCTAACCTCAAAATTAATAGAAATTTTTTTCGATATGACATAAAAGAACCTTCTTTATTACTAATTTTTATTGAGTCCATATAATAGTTCTGGGATAAATACAATTTATATTGACATTTTAAAATTATTTACTTCGATTTTGTTGGACACGAAATAGGTGTATAGATTGTAAGAAAGAATGATATATAATTATAAATGAATATTACTGAACAGGTTGCAGATTTGAAAATTGAATTGAAACAAAGAGGACTCCTTACTACTGGTAGTAAAAATGAATTGGTTGAAAGGCTCCAATTAGCAATTCATGGTGGTATACGCTTTTGAATAATTTAAAAATTTTATTTTGGTGTTTGTGAACATATTGATAAAACAATGTTTTTATGGTCAGATTCTGCATTATCTTTGGATGAGGCTACAGAAGAAATTTTAGATGAAGATGCAGTCCTTGGTGTAAGTAAAAGATGAGAGAATATTACTATTAAATTTGAACATATTGTTGACAATATGATTAAGACATGTATCTATTTAAATAAGGATGAAGAAATTGAAGAACTCTCAAGTAAACCTGACTCACAGGAAGGTAGTGGAAGAAGAAAATTGTCTACAGAGAGTAATATAAGTGCAAAAAAGATAGTTCTAAACCGAAAACCAGTAATTGAGGAAATTAAGAATGAACAATCTGAAGAAATTGAAACTGACACAAAAACTATTGAGATTGCACCTCCAGAAAGAAAAATTATTAAATTATCAGAACTTGGTATTAAAGAGGTAATACTTTCCTTCTATTACACTTTACAAAATTATAAAAGTTAAAAATCAAATGTAATATAATTTATCTTATTAAACAGAGATTAGAAATGAGGGCTAAGAAATTTGGATTACCATTATCAGAAGCTGCGAAAAAGGAAGCTAGATCTGAAAGATTCAGTATTGATAATCAAAATAATAAATCAGCTGCATCTGTAAAAACACCTGTGGTATATTCTTATCTAAACAGATATATAATATTTTTCGTGTTTTTTATAATACATAATTTATTTTCTGCATTTGCAGCATACAACATATGAAGTTTTAAAGAAACGGGCAGAAAGGTTTGGTACATCTGTTTCTAGTTTAATGGAGAAGGTAATAGATTAAATAAATTAAAAATTTACCACAATAAGTTTAAGTGTTAAATGTATTATATAATATATAATTTTTATAATCATATTTTTTTTCAGGCTGAATTAGAAGCTAGAATAGAGAAAAGAAAAGCCAGATTTGGTGAAGTCAAACCTGCAAATAAGAAAGTATTTTATAATAAAGTTAAAATTGTTAAATGATATTCAGTGTTATACACCAAACAGCAACTTAGATTGTAAACTTTACTTTAAGTTTTCTTATTTCTAATATAACTATTGTATACAAAATAAAAAATCATTGTATTTGTTATAAAATGCATGACAAATTTAAGAGACTTTTTTAATGTAGTATTATTTTATCTTGTTATCTTTTTAGAAGTATACGAAAATTACTTTAAATTTATATTTCTATTTAATTAAAACAATTATAGAAATGAATACATACGCGACATGCACACACACGCACACAAGAGTATTGTATAGAATAGAAAGATTATATGTAGTGTTGTAATATTATTTTTTTCATTTTAAATTAAGGAAATGTGCATATTTTCAATATTAAAATTCTTTGTAGTATTAACATAGAATAATATAATTGAAAGCACGTAAATAAATTGTTTTTTTACAATTGTCATGTATTAAAATTTAACGATTAGAAAAAAAGAAGAAACATTCTATGATATTCAATATATTGAATTTTATTACAAAATGTATTTAGGCTACAACATGTAATATAATAATTGCGTTTGGTCTAGACCCTTACGAAAAAGAAAAGCTAAACTGCACCACATTTACTGTTGTCTCAATAAGACACTTCGTTCGTTTACGTTTCAAGGAAACACTTATAAATGCGAACAAGTTCGGTACCTATATGAAAATGAAATAACTCATTTTAAATTGTATAAACAATGTTAAATAGATTTATCCAGTTTTGAGATCGAATTACTCATGTGATATCACAAATATATTTTGTACGAGCTATATGAATTTCTTTAAATGCAGATATGCCATACATAAAAATAATACAAATATACGAATATATTATATATACATGTCATTTGAAAAGATTCATTTTATATTTTGGTTTTTTATTTCTTGTTTATAGGAATTCAAAGATCAGATAAAAACGAGTCTTCGGACATATCGTAAAATTTCAATTTTTTTCTTTTGTTTAATATAAACACGCACAATTATTGTATTATAAAAGATTAGATTTTTAACTTGTGGTTAATGATATAATAATACATTAGATGTAATAATAGGAAAAATACGTTACATGGTTTTAATAACCACGTAAATATTCATAAGAAAATGTAGATTACAAATTCGCATTTTCCTTGAAGCGCACTCTAAGAACGAATGGTCCGAAGACACATGTTATATTTAAAGAAGACAATAGATTGTACATTAAACAATATACAACTGAAATATATTGTATAGATGTAAAAATAATAAAATTATCGGTAGTAAACTCTCTATTACATTATACGGCGTGTTGTAATGTGTGTATATAATCGTTCAAATTCGGTCGTTAAACATTCGACGAAGTAAAGGAAACTATCCCAAGCAGCTAATCCTAAGATAATGTATTTCCTTTTTTTTTATTTATATAACTTCTATTTATATTAGGTATGCATGTACTTGTGATAACTAAACAGATACATGATTTTTTGTGATGCAAAGACACTACCAGCTTTGCGAATTGATCAAAGAGCAGGAGGCTGTTACATATAAAATAAAAAGTACACATTGAAAAAACATTTTTTGTCTTAATTATTTTTTTCGTAATTTTTTTGCACGTAATTGTATCTGTTCAGTGAATCACTCAATCCAATTAATTTTCTTTGTATCCACTTATTGATTAAAAAAACATTTTTTGAATAATTAGTCAAAAAGTGGATTCAACAAATAAATTTCTCAAAATTGTGCCGTAGGCACAAGCAACTTTGACCTTAGGTCAAGTTTATAATGATTTTTAATAATACGAAACATTTGTATGTTTTAGTTAATTTTTTACACATTGTTATTATTATTATTATATATTATTATTATTATTATTATTATTATTATTGTTGTTGTTCTTCTTGTATATATATATTTTTCTTTTTTTTTAAAAGCTTGAAAAGCGTCTTAAAAAGATCTCCCAAACAAAAGAATGGATATAGAAAAAATAAGAAACCAGAAAACTTTTTAGTCTTTGCTAACATTGTTGCACATATCTAAAAAAAAATCATATACATTCACACATATATAGTTACATATAAACTATGTATTTGCAATTGCACACCACAATAGAATAAAATTTTTTCCGTTTAAGCTATTTCCCGATTATCTACACACGCTTAACATCAGTTTCTCACTTTCTTAGAAATGGACTTAGCAGCCTCCTGTTCTCTAATATAACTATATCCAAATGTTTTATTTTTTTTTAATATAATTACCAAGTAAAATTTGTAAAATACAATATATACTACCTATCATAAATTCTTAATTTTTCTTTATAAATAATTATAGTAATAGTCTTCACACCATCTGTTTATTATAATCGGATGCCGTTCTTTTCGTTTTAATTTAAATATTACATTTGTGCCCTTTGCACTAATTCATTTTATAGTGTTTTGCGTGACTGTGTATATATAATACATGTAATATAATCTAAAAGACTTATTGTATTTACATATATACATGTAACAACGGCGCATAGTCCGAATTTGTTAATTTTTTTCTGATTACTACTAAGATCGACTTTTCAACAGCAAATGTTTATTTGGGAGAGGACATCTACACACCTACAATGGATTTGGAAGTAATTGTGCACGAATTTCATGTGTGAATACTAATGAATGATTAGTTAAAATTCTGGTCAGATCTTTGTGTAATCCTTTTTCTAGTAACACGCAACTTATGTTGTTACTAGCAGCTGGTCATTTGCTTCATATAAATTTAATCAAACTCGAACTAATTACAAAAAGCTTACAACTCTTAGGAAATAGGCTCCATTGTTAGTGATTATATATTTTTATATAATATTTTTTCCTTATTTTCACTTGGCCAACCTTGGATTTGGTTTTGGCGGCTTTTCTTTCTTCTATTTTGAAAGTACAAAGGTTTGAACAACTGTTTGCTTAAGAGGTCAAAGAGGAAGACAATTCTAATTCTACACTTTTTTCTTACCTTTTAAAACAGTACAATACGCGTATAAAATAACGCTAGAACATTATCGTATGTTATGCAAATATTCTTTTTTTCATCGTTATTTCAAACATTCCAATGCCCCGACACATATATTTATAATATATATAAAGTAGATATAAATATATATCTACTTTCTTTTATTTACGATTACATTACATGTTATGAACTTCTTTTTTATGTTTCTCTTGTACTTATCACTCTCGAGCAAAAGTTGTAATCTTACCTGACCGTTAAAATACCACTGTTAATACATCCTACATAATGATTCAGGGTTGGCCAAGATCTCACTCATGCTACGAATCAAGATCATCTTCTCTCTGGCTACTGAAGTATGATACTAAACCGCCAAATTCTCCAGAACCTTCTTCATCGTACTGCTTACTTCCAGCACCAGCATCATTTGAATGTGCTTGCTGTTGTGGTGGGGGTTGAGGGGGAGGTGGTGGTTGAATGGGTGGTTGATTATCCGCAGGAGATGAAAAGTGATCCGCAGGATACGGAGAACCTTGATATGCGGCTGCATCATCTGCCGTGGACATCGGTGGTGGAGGTGGATAGGCACCATAGTGATAATTAGGAGGAGGTGGAGGATGATACGGTGAAAAATTACCAGGTGGACGATTAGGTGGCGGCGATGGTTGCTGCATATTATGATTAACCGCTGAAGCATTCGTAAAAGGTGGCATTTGATGCCTGGGACCCATTGGATTATCTGTAAACCTTGACATGGGAGGCGCTCCTCTAACATAGGGAGGAGGTGGTGGAGGTGTAGGACCACTTTTCGCTAGAGGGCTTCCTGCAGCTGGCGGAATCATCGCAGGTCCAGGGCCAAGTGGAGAACTACGATCTCGATTATTAATTGATATCGGTCCACCACCTGAAGGAGAAGGATCCATTGGATGATGTGGCGTGTGATACATCTGTGGACCAGGTACTCTCATTCTCATTGGAGGTGTTCCTGATCTTACAGCTGAAAAATGAGGTGGGATGGAGGATTGTCCTGCTTGTCTATACGGAGAAGGAATTCTTCCACGTGGTTGCATTTCATAACCTGTCCTAGGTCCGCCCATTATTTGACTGCCAGCATTAGGTCCTCCAAAATATTTGTGTCCCATCGCTGCAGCTGCAGCGGAGAACGACTGTGGACTACTTGATACGGGTTGAGACTGAAGCATCCTGGTGATAACGGAAGACTGTTGATTAGGTGGTAATGACGGATAAACAGACTGTGAAGTTGGAGTTTGTGAAGATGGTGGTCCTTGTGTTGTAACAACGCCAGCAGGTGGTGTGGACGGAGCCGAACCAGAGGTGCTACTACCTGGTGTAGGAAGTACATTTGGAATTTCAGTAGGTTTTATCTCTGAATTCGAATCAGTGCCCATTCCAATTAAACCAGCCTCAGCAGCAGCTTTCGCTGCTGCTTCTGCAGCTCTAGCTGCTTCCAGTGCAAGAGTCTTTTTACCTTTGCCACGCCCTCTTCTTTTAGGTTTCATTGGTGATCCATCAGGGTTAAAAAGTTGTCCATCTGGTCCTGCTATCATAGGAATGTGACCTTCGACTGTTCTTTCAGCATCAGGTGTCATAACAGTTGATATATTGGGATTAATGTTCGATGATATACTAGTTGCTAAGTTTTGCGGCACGCTGGTAGCTAAACCTGTAGGATTCAAATTTGGAGCTCCATCCCTGCGCATCTGTTCTGCTAAAATTTCAGCTTTACTGCGACGACCTCTTTTCTTTTTTTTTGGTACATCTCCGTCAGTTCCGTCTGGCGCATTAGGATCTCTCTGCCTCTCAGCTGCCAATATCTCTAACGCTTTCAATCGTGCTTTTTCTAATTTTTTTGCTTCCCGTTCTTCTTTTTTTTTCTTTTTTGCTATTTCAATAGCTGCAAGTTCTAACTGTCGCCTACCATATTCTTCATCTTCCATCATCATTTGCTCTAATTGTTCGTCATCTAACTCAGCTAGTTCACCGGCTCCAAGTCCAGTTAAGGAGCCTTCTGGAACGTCGCCAGTAAAGGAACCTGCTACTGACATAGCTGTACTAGTCAATCCAACATTTTCTGAAAGATTGTCATCAATTTTTGTATCTATATCTCCCATAGGATTGTCTATGACATTTGCCATGATATCCTTATCGCCATCTTGATCGTCTCTTCTTTGAATTACAGAACTAAGTAAAAAGTTTTGTTTACGTGACTTGTTTTTGCTTCCAGGTTTTGGACCAGGTTTTTTTCTTTGTTTCGGTGTCCCATCGTTTAGCATTTTTCGTTTACCACCGGGACTCTTACTTTTTCTAGGTTTCCTATTTTTTGGCGATTTATTTTTAAATTTATGACCATCTTTTTTTGGATTATAAATATCACCTATAAGGTGATAATATTATATGTTAATTCACGATATTGCTATGGTTAACATTAATATGCTTTCTTTTTTTTCAAATTACCTGAATCTGAATCTTTCTCAGCATCTTCGTTTAAATCTTCACCCTCATTTACCACAAACTCATCTTCACTTTCTCCCGTTTTTCTTAATGCTTTTTTTAATTCCTATAATATCACAGGAAATATTTTTTATTTTTAAATCCCTATATTATGTATCATTGGATGTGTTACCTCTTCGCTATCAGATGCCATTTCTTCTTGATAATTAATTTTTCTGCCACGAGTTCGCCTACTTAATATTTCCTCTTCTTCTGGTTTATTTTCATCTGGAAGACCACCATATATAATCTGCAAGTATAATTAAATTTAAATGAGAATCGTATATATTACAGTAAATAAAAGAATATAAAATTAACATACTTTTCTTCGAATTGTTGGTGTCTTCTTTGTTTTTAATGCATGTTCCTACAATAAAATGAAAAAAATAAAATAAAAATTAAAAAATAAATATAAATATTGTAAAATAAATGATAGATATAAACTTACCTTCTTTTTCTTTTGTTGTGTTATTTCTTCTAATGGTAAAGCCACAGGTATATCAGACATTTCTGGATTTACTTCTTGTAATTTTACATCTTTTATCTGCCCAATATGTTTTCCTTCGTTATTTTCATTTATGTTATCCAGTTTAATATCTAACACATTAGGGATTATGGATTCGTTGTTTTCTATTTGTGATTGAATCTCATTCGATATATTAATTTTTGGTTCCTCGTTTGACTCATCATTTTCGCTTTGATTATCAGATTCGATAATACGTTTTCTCTTTTTTTTCTTTCTGCTCTTTGTTTTCGGTAATGTTTTATACCTAGACGTTGATATTGTTCGGCTTCTTAAATAAAATTTAAGAATGATATCATTTAAAAATGATAATTAAATTATAAATTAATCATATATTAATATCTTACTTTTTCTTTTTCTGTCGCCACGAATTATCACTATCCTCATTATCTGAATCCCATGCAGATCGGGATTTCTTCCTTTTTGGCCTATCACTTTCTTCACTATCATCATTTACTGTAAAATATTTATTATTAATTATCTTTTGTCTCATCCAATACAATTTATCATAATACCAAGGTAAGAATGTATTCATTATACTTACTAAAATCTTCGTCGTAGCGTGTAGTTCTAGCCCTAGTACTTCTTCGTACTGATCGTGAATCTCCTTTTTTACTACGTCGTTTTACATCAGCAAACGTGCTTTCATCAGAAGATGTTATATGATCATCAAAATCTTCTTCCTCTTCAGAACTAGTGCCTTTAAAGTCTTCATCGCTTTCAGGATCATCTTCGCTGCTTATATCAAGACTATTCAATTTACGATGTTTCTTACGCGACAAAAATTTTTTTACTACTCTTTTATGTTCTTCTTCTTCCTCATCGATACCATCCTCACCATCGACTTTATACTCTTCGTCGCTTTCTTTTTCTGATTTTCTATCAATGTCATCTTTATTCTCTGGAGCTTCTTCCATGCTTAGTACCTCATTCTTAAAATGAAGCTAAAAGCAAATTTTGATATTAAAAGAAAGAAAGAAAAGAAAAGGAAAAAAACGAAAAGAAAAAATTTTTAAATACAAACAATCTAAAAGTCAAGTAAAAATATGTAAAAATAATTTTACCTGTGCTTCTTCTTTTTCTGCATTCACTATAGTTGCGATATCTTTTCCTCTTCCTTGATTTCCAGCTCCTTGAACTGCTTCTACTTCATCTTGAATTGCAGCATTGATCATGGCATCATAATCATTGAATTTATATTTGTTAGCACATCGTCTTTCGCGTAATTGATACACAGGTTCACTTTCTTCACTGCTAGATGTTTCTGTACTCGAAGAAGATGAGGCACATGATGATTCTATAAGAAATGTAAAAAATTGATTTAAAATGAGAAAATAAACAGTGTATCATAAAAGTATATCATGGAAGATGAAAGTCACCATTATCAGAATCTTGGCTAGATGCCTTGGATCCCTTCTGATGTCGCTGCGATTCATTTTTATGAAGAACGTTATCTAAACTTATACCAACAAATGCTAGTCTCTTCTTTCTTAAAACTTCATTTTCGTGTCTTTTCGTTAATTGATCATACATTTTCAAGCTCTCTCTTAATTTAGTTACCAATAAATTCTAAAATTAAATATTAATTTATTATAAGGAGTGTTTAAGCAAATTAAACAAGTGTATTAAAAACTAAAAATTTACATGTTGACATGGAGGACAAAACCAATCACCCTCTGGTATTAGCATAAGTGCTGGTCTAAGACAAGAACAATGCCAGCCTTTGTCACAAGAATCACATAGAAGTATCCATTCTGGATGATCCGCTTTACCACATTTCTGACAAGCATACTCATCATCTGCTTCTTCAACATCACTTTGAGCTGTAAATAAACAATGTTAATGTATTGCGACATATTCCAATAAAATATAAAGTTTGTAAATAGTTATATACTACCTTTTTGTGCAGTTCTTGCTCTTCTTAATGGTTCAGATTCTTGATCTTTTTCAAGATCACTTTCTGGTGAAAATTCATGATCGCTTTTAAAAAGCAAAGATCCTTCACTTTCTATTTCTTCTTCTTCATCCTCTTCTTCATCATTTTCATTTTCATCATCGCTACTAGAACCTGAAGAACTTTGCCATGGATTTGCTTCATTAAATTTAGCTAACATTTTCTTCTTTTTTCTTTTCCTACGTTTCTTTTTGGATTTTTTTTCTTTTTCCGTTTCTTTTATTATAATTTCCTCTTCGCTTTCAGGCTAAAAAAATTATAATATTTATATAATGCATTAATATTAACTAAAAAATGATGCGAAATAAAAATATACTTTTTGTTTCTTTCGTTTCTTCTTTTCTGTAGAATCTTTCTTTTCTTTTCTTTCATTTGATGTCTCTTCCTCAATTCTTCGTCTGTCTGCTTCTTCTTTAATTTTTAATTGTGCTATTCTTCTAGATTGTCTTACAGGTGTTTCATCTTGAATTAAACCTGTCTGTGTTTCAGGAACAATATCTCTTCCTACTTCTAGACCCAAAACCATTTTTCCTATAAATAATATATTTTCCATAAATTACATCACATGATTTTCAAAATATGTATAAAAATAAAAAAAGGAATAAAAGCTTACTTTTCTTTCGTTTCTTTTGTGATATTGGTGTCATACTTAAAGAATCATTATTACTTGGTGTTCCATCAAGAATCTCGGGTGATACTTCAGAAACTTGAATGTTCTGAAATTCAGAATGTTTCGGTCGAGTTGAACGTCCACTTCCTCTATAACCACGTCTTCGTCTTCCTCTAGGGCGTCCTCTTGTTTTTCTTTCGATTGCAACTGAATGAACAGTACTTTGATCATCACTAGCATCTTTAACTTCTTGATCTTCTAATTTTTCTGGACTACATTTCACAGCCTCATCTTCTGAACTTATTGTTACAACACGACTTTCTTCCACAGACTTTCGTAATTGCTTATCAGGTATACGTTTTGCACGTAATTTTATTCTTTTACCTCCCATCATTTCTTCATCATTTTGTTTTGTAATCATATCTTCGGAATTTGACTCATGGGAACTATTACGTCGCTTGCGGGATACTTTTGGAGATTCAGTGGAATCTAATTTCCATCCATCATAAACGAGTTCAGATACTGGTTTAACTCGTAAACCTATTTTTGGCGTAGAGATATCATTCTGTTCATTATCACCCAGTTTTTTAAATGTATCATCATCAGTACACGCTAAAGGATCTATTTCTTCGGGAACGGTACTGAATAAATTTTCATTGTCTACTTCCATAGAATCATCAGATGTTAAAGAAACTGTTTTTACTTCAATACTTTGAATTTCAGAGGTTTCTTTCTGTTCGCCAGATTCATTAGTTTCTTCAGTATGTTTCTGTTGTACTACATTTAATACATTGTCTGTTGTATTAACTATTGCATTATATTCATGTTTTGTTAAATGTTCTATGGTACTATCAGATACCATGTCCTCACTTACTTTAATTTCTCCAACATCTACTTGTTTAAAACTATCAAACTTTTGATCCAACTGTATTTTAGGTTTTGTTAAAACTTCTAATACTTGTTCATTGGATTCTATACATGGAGGTTTAGATCTTAATGGAGGAACATCTTGAATATCAGAAACGTCGCTTAATCTCTTACTACCTTCTTTTTTGAAATCGTTTACAACAGTTGTTGATTCTGATGTTACTTCTTGTGTATTAAAAATTGCTGATTTATCATTTAGGCTAGAGAAAGCATCTTCGAGAAGAGATTCTATTGCTCTTCTCATAACACGAAGTGATTCATTATGTTTCTCATGAAGATCTGTCACATTTAAATTTTCTGACTTTTCAGATATAGAATTTACAAATTGTAAATTATCGATAGATTTGAAATTTTCTGGCACAGTTGAAATATTATTTTTATATACTTCTGATTTATCTATACCTGAGGATGTATTGTCAAATTTATCAAGTGGCAAAATATTTCGTACAGAATGAATGGTTGTACCACTGTCAGATAAATCTTTATTTAAATCTCCTTCATGTAAATCTGTATCAAATTTATTTTCTTTCTCACCAAATCCTGAAAATTCTGATACTTTATTGTATGACTCCATAATTGGATGTTCTTTTTCAACATCTTTACTTTTAATGAATTTGATATCATTATCAAAATTCGTTATTAATTTTTCTTCCATAGGTTTCATAGTCTGTTCTTTTAAATTTTCACATGTTACTTCTTTCTTAATATCATTAAATTCAATGCTTTCAGTTGTTTGTTTATGAATTTTAATTATATTTATAGAATTTACTGGTTGGGGATCATTTTTTTGTTCAGAAACTGTATTCGCGATTTTATCTGAAACTAGAACATTATCCTCTTCGCTTATTTCATCTATTAAATTATTTGCTTTGGTTAATGTTGAAATTATATTTTCTTTATTTACTGCATCTGTATCAGAGAAATTTGATAACATTTCTGCTTTAACCAATTCTGTAGTATTATTTTCCTCAGTGCTATTAGTACCTTTTTTCTCATTTATAATTGATTTTTCATTCAAATTATATTCATTAACAATACAATTATATTCTTCTTCAATGATTTGTTTGTTAATCACTTTTTCCTGTTTATGTTCAGTTCCTTCATTTAGAAGTTTTTTAATATTGTTTTCTGGTATTAATTCTCTTTGATTATTATCAGTCATTACATTCTGTAATTCATTAGATAGCATTTCATCCTTCGTAGTTGGTTTTTCAACTCTTTGTTTCATTTTTTGTTCATTACTAGTTATTGTTTCTCCTGAACCTGTAAATAAATTATTTTTATTTTCAATTGACTCTCTTTGAAGGGTTTCAGAAACATCACTATCATTGGAATCACTACTTTCATAATTTGCAACTAAAGACTGCTTAATTTTGTTTGTCTCCTGTATATCTACAGGGTTTATATCCATTTGATTCAGTTTTGGTTCCTCTATCTTCGATTTTTCAATAATATTTTCTTGTTGATTTGCATTTTCTACAATGTTACTTATAGAATTTTGCTTTTCATCTTTCATGTTATTTTCTTCAATAAATTTTGTCATACATTTACATTGATTCATACTATTTTTTTCATCCCATTGAATTTTTTTCTCACTTTCTGAAATTGCATGTTCTATTGTGGTAACACATTTTTTCTGAATGTTTACGTAATTGACGTCCTCGATTTTTTCTTTTTCAATAACAGCACCAAATTTATTTATTTCGTTAGAAGATGAACATGAATCCATTGCAATTCTATGTATATCCTCATTATATGACAAATTTCTATCAGAATATGCTTTTTCTTCATCTAGTTTAGGAGGTTCATTAGGCTTTGACAATTTATCATGAATATTCACATCTTTATTCAAATCTTGATTAACACAGGAACTTTGGTCTTCTAATGTTGCAGTCTGAACTATATTAGATATATTAATTTCTTTTTTAGTTTCAACTGCGTCAGATTTGGATGGTCTAAAGTTATTTGTATCAGGTACTGTCTCTGATAATACACTGTAAATAGGACAATCATCTTTAAAGGACAATTTCTCAGAATTTGGATGCACTTTAATACTTTCTTGAATGCAGATATCTTGAGTGCAAGTATCATCTGAGCTACTTATTGTAGGAACTAGCGCATCTTTGTTACATTGTCCGATTGATTCTGAACTAGTAACGATAGAATTATCTGTCAAATCTAATTCAGTATTAACATCAGGCACAGAACTTTTGATGAATGAACCTACAAATGTCTTTACTTTTGTCTCTTTAGAATCATCTGAAATTTCATTTTGTTGTGAAATTTCTATCCTTTTAAAGTTTTTATCATAATTATGTGCCAAATTTACATCAGTTAAAACTTTCATGTTCTCGTTATTAGGATTTATTACTTGCTTCTCTTGATTATGAAATTCCGGTATATTATCATTTTTATCATTTTGTTTGTAATTTTCAATAGATAAATCAAATTCTTTCTCAGAAACATGTTTTTCTGCTGAACTATCTACTTCTTGATAAGTAGAAAATTCTGCTCTACTTGTACATCCTGATTCTGGATTTTGAACAAAAGGTAATGAACATGAATTATTAACCGATGTTGAATTCATTTCTAATTCACTTTTCCTGAGTGTCAACATATCAGATGGATTACAATCAGCTTCATCTTTAGAATGAGCAACTGGCATTTCTACAGTTTTAGCAACCTTATTTTGTAGATCTGATATTTTATTCTGATTTTTTAATTGTTCTTCTAATATGTTACTTTCTGCTTTTGCTATTTCAGGTTGTATAGATTCAGAATTAAATTGCATTGTAGAAGGTGTCACAATTGTATTATCTGATTTTACATCTGTATCTTCTTTATTCATATCATTCGTACTGTGAGGTTGTGAAATTATATCCAACATCCCTATTTCTTCAGATTTTATATATTTATTTTTTGTATTTTCACTACTAGAAATAGAATCTTGTGGAGTATCAGTAGTGTGAGAGTTGAAGTTTTCTTCTTTTGTTTCGGAGTTTGAAGAATTTATTTCTGTTTTTTGCATTGTACAATGTTGTTCATGTATAGAATATTTTAAAGGAACTGTTTGTTCCCATGTATTACTTGGTCCTTCAACTTTTTCTATTTTATTTTTATTATCATCTTCACAGAGGGAATTATTACTTTCAGATGTATAGGAGTTGACTTTTAATAAGTTATTATTCATTTGAGTTATGCCGAATTCGTGTGATTTATAAGGAGTTATTATATCTTCTGTTGGTTTGGAAGAAGAAACACATTCATATTGCAAAGTGTCAGTTTTAGATTCTATAGTTGTTGAAACTGTGTGATCAGATGGTGATTCAAATATTTCTGCTTTGGAAGTATATGAAATACAATTAGGTCCAAAAAAAAATCTTGGTGGAGATGCAGCCACTGGTTTACATTCATTATCTACTTTTTCTGAAATATTTGTCTCGTGTGAAGTTATACTATCAGAATCACAAATATTTTCGACGGTATTTTTATTATTTACTGATTGTGTTGTGGGTACAGTTTCTCTATAAAATTCAAGTGCTTCTGATGTATCTGCTTGGCATAAAGATATAGATGAGTCACACTGCATGGAATCTTGAGTAATAAAATTTTGCTTTTGTCTTAAGGAGTTTCCGTCTGCTAGCTCTTGTAAATTTTCTATTTCTATATTCCTTTCTTGTATAGTTGAATTTTCAGTGCGTACAGAATTGCCGTCTATCTTAACGTCTTGATTTGCGGTAGAGGAATCTTCAGTTTCATTTTTCTTCTGTGATATGTTTTCTTCGTTTGATATGATACTGCTGTCACATTCTGGTTTTTCTTCTGGTTTTCCAACATCCCATCTCGATAATCTTTTTACAGAACTGTTAGAATTTTTTGGTATAATCTGAATGCCCAATGATGGTTTGAACTTTGATTTTTCTTGTGTTGAACCTATAATTTGACAATTACTTCTTACACTAACACTTGATTGTGGATAATTTCTGTTTAATTTTATGGTATTTTTACTTGTTACTAACGATCCAGCAGATACTTCATTCATAAGGCTATCTTCGCTTAAATTCTTATTTGATGATAAAGAAGAAGTAGCAGAGTCAGCTTCGTTTTTTGATTCCTTACTTTCTTTATTGTCAGCTGATGTTTCCTCACCAGGATTACCTGTCTGACATTCCTCGCCAGATCCTTCACCATAAAAAAAAATTATGGGTTCTTCTATAGCTTCTCCAAGTCCAGGATTGACTCCATCACAATCACTACCAGATCCTTCACCTTGAATCATCATCATTGGTTCCACAATAGCTTCACCAACTTCATCTCGCCAATTACTACTCATTATTGGCCTTTTATCTATGGAACCTCTAATTGGTATTACATCTGCTCTTATTCTTTTTAACATGTCTTGTTGCATATCATCTCCTTCTAATGGCCGTTTCACTGGTGTTGGGTTCATTCTTAAAGTTGTAATTTTACTTGGATCTGGTAGTATTGTATAGTTTGGTAATCTATGATCTTCTTTATTAGATATTCTTGTAGTATTATGATATGGAGTAGCAGACATTTCGTAAGTAGGAAACGACATTTGCCTTTTGCTTAAATCTGCTACCATAGCATGATTACGCATCATCACAGTTCGAGCATCATATGCTACATTTGTAACTTCTGGTTTGTTTAATTTTTTCGTACTAAGATCCATTTCTCTATGTTGAAAATCTTGTGTTCTGTATCCAGGAGAAGCTAAATCCATAGTTTTATTAAATTTTCGACTAGATAAATCGATTCCAGAGAAATCCATTGGTCTGTTTTGCTCATTCGTGTTTTCCCACCCTCTAGGTGATGTAGACAAATCCATTCCTCTATGCTCTCTAAGCACATTAACTTTCTCTATTTGACTTCTTGCACAAAAATCTTGTGGTATTCTATCATCATCTCCGTTTATTACATTTCCCACAATACTTCCTGACCTAGCTAGATTTTCTGCAATTTTCTCTAACGATTTTGCTCCACTCGGTTTTTCAAGTTTCTCAGATTGCATTCTCACGAGAGTTGCAGCTAACTGATCTATTGGTTTCACAGATAATTTACTATGAGCCATTGGCATGTCCGTGGGTGTAAAGGGAAAATTATTTTTACCAGATAATTTATCAAGTGGTTTCATGATTTGATCTGCTGCATCTTCATATTTTTTAGCTATATTCAATGTACTTCCAACTGGTATTATCCCACTAATAATTTTTTCTTCATGTATTTGTTTTATTTCAGAAACATTTACTAGCTTAAGAGGAGATGTAATAACAGGTGTTTCAATTGATTTAAGAGGTACTGATTCTTCAGAACCAATTTTTAAATTATTCACTGTTGTATGTTCTTCACATTTATATGTTTCTGCAGGTTTAATATCATTAGATATAATAGTAGTAACCATGGTTTTTTTAATAATGCTTAGTTCTTTCTCCTGAGATGAAACTGTTCCTTTTCCTGATAATGTATCAACTTTACCATTCAAAATTTTAAGAGGACATGTTGATACTAAAGAGAGTGTTTCAGTAGAATGTGGTTCTATTACTTCATTTTGTATTGTCTGCTGAGAATCATCTTCTTCAGTATTTTGTTTAGAACTTTCATCATTTGTCATCTCATCTTCACCCTCCATGTCTTCCTCAGCGTTAATACACTCATTAATGTCATCTTGTTCTCGTTCATCCTCGAAATCTTCACCTCCACTCTTATCTAATTCTTTTTCATCAACTCCAATGTGAATGCCATTTTCTTGAACACCTTCATCTTCTAAACTTGGTGATGTTGATATTTGTCCCGTATCAATAATAGGTTTCTCAGAAATTTCTAAACTATTGCTATCTTCATTAATTGGAATAGCTCCAACTTCTCCATTTGATAAAGTATTTATAAGATTAACTACACCTTCTCTGTCCCTAAGAATACAATATCAATTAAATATTTATACTGTAAAGTATGTGAAATAAATAATAATTAAAATATTCACATATATGTTAAACACTTACTTAGCTACAAGTTCCCAATTTTCTTCATCTAAATCTTCTCTGTAAACTCTTATATTGCACTCTTCATCAAATTGACACCAATAAGCTAAACCAGATTTGTCTCTTCCTAAAGGTTCTACCCGTAATTCCTTAGCAGCTAATTTATTTACTTCATTTTTAAACTTTTGATTTAGATCAAATTGTGTTTCTAAAAGAATCTGTAATGAAAAGAACTTTTATAAAGTACATTGATTTATATGATTATATATAATGTTGGAAATATGAGCACAAGCTTTTTTAAGATCTTTATTTTTAAAGAATCATAATCAGAATATTTTGTAAAATATAGTACAATAATTATATTTATACTTTAAGTAAACGTAGTTTGACAGCAATACGAGCTTTCTTGTAACCAAAACGTTCAAGTTCCCATCCATCTTGATTAGAATATGTATGGCAGAATTTAACCAGTGCACGTTCCCATTTTTCTGGTGATACTGTTTTACGTGTTTTTCGTAATAATTTGATGTGTAGATCTATTAACTGTTGTGGTACTAAAAAGAGAAAAGATTATTAAAGAGAAAAGAATAAAAGCATGCTTAAAAGGTACAAAATATTTATATACAAAATGAAATATATATAAAAAACATCTTTAGAATACCTTTGATATAAAATACAATAATAAATTACATATACAATAATAAATTAAAATACATTAATAAATAAAAGGTCAATAATAATTCGTAAATTATTTTTATTATAAAATATCAAAGAAATTAAAGCCCGTGTTTACAAATCATTAACTGGACGCGCGATTCATAACTTGTAATCACGTGTAACCAACGTTGACAACAAGGGAGGTGGCAGCACGGGAGAAAATAACAACAGTAGATAGTAAATTGAACTAAGCTGTCAATAATAGAATTATTTAAATTAAACGATGAATTTAATATAAGTTATCATTAATTATTATTCATTAACTCGTAATTTTTGTTACTGTTAATTCCTGCTAATCCAAAGCAAACAAATAAAAGACAAAGGTTTGTAAGAATGATGTGCTCAATTCCGATGAAAAAAGGGGATGAAAACAACTGTAAATACAGTATCACATTTATTCACATAAAATAATTACTTTAAACTAAATTAAGGATGATCAAAAACAATAAGTAACATAAAATATGTAAACAAAAATGTATGAAAACGCAAAAGATAACTTATAGTACACGCGAGATTTTTGGCCTCGCGGGGGCGGGTCAATCATTCTCTCTCTCTTTCCTACACATACACGTATGCATACAGGTTTACTTACCCTCTTGTGTGTTTTCAAGCATCTCTTGAAGGCGCGCGATATCAGGATAAATGATACCACAGGACTTGCCGAAGCACTCGAGAAATGAACAAATCACCGCGAAATTTGGGTCACTCGCGCAAGAGGCTTCGTTATCGGACGCCATTTTTCCGCCGCTTCTCTCTGGGCCCGTCGCCGCTAGGCGATATACTACGCTAGGCGACCTAACAACTCGTATTGCATTTTCGTAAAATTATTTTCAGTTGTCACCGCTGCGTCACAGCTCGTTCATAAAAAAAGTTAATGCAGTTAAAAATGATAAAAAAAAATCTATGTTTAGAACATTCGACGCCGCTTCCCGCTTCGTTGCTTTCGTTACCTTGATGTTCTACCTGCCACTCACACCCGCATCAAAACCACAAACGAATACACGCGTCCGTGAGACAAATGAAAAAGATAGACAGAGAAAAGTAGGGTGAAAAAAAACACACGTACTGTGTTGTTGTCTTAAACTCCCACTCTGTTTTTGTATCGTGTACACATTGAAGAAAACGAATACTTTCTCGCGCGCCTCTTCTCTCCTTCGTTCACTTTACACTTTTCCACATATCACGGTGCTTACCACAAACACACCGACACATAGGCGAAGATCGTTGCGCCTCTCGAGATATACAAGTCGTAATGTGTGCACGCGCGCGCGCGCGCGCACACCTTCGGGCGCAATAATAACGATGCACGTAATCGTCGGGTATCGCCTTTCCTGGACACGTTATTCGTACCTCACTGTACTATCAGCGAGAATCGTTACTATCGAATCACAGGGTATATCGGCAGCCGAGAAATAATAACTACCACAACGACAATGAAAACAGCCCCCTTCTTTACAGCGCGGCGCACTGGACGTCGCCTTCGGGTCCGGGCTACGAAACATTTGGAGGGTTCTCAACCTGTCGTATGGCGCGGCACTCGAGTACCTGTAAGCTTTAAGCCGCTTTTATGAGACTATTCTTTAACCAAACTTTTATATATTCTTATCTCATTACACCTTTCCTTATTGTATTATGTCATCTCAAATCACCTTTCTGTTAGTATAAGTCGTTAATTTATACGTACAATTTCTTCGATGTATCTTTGAATTTCGATTATATCGAAAGAGCGCGAAAAGTTTACGGCAGAACGTCAAGCGCACATTTCAAGGTTTCTCTTGAACGACGCTGTCGCTCAATGACGTAGTTCTGCGTAGTTTCATATAATTTCGAACAGCGGGAGTAATGATTCGATCGATCAGGAGTAAGCAGAGGGAACGAATATTGTTTTCTATCTTTGATGTTCTCGCGGACACTCACGAATTTAATGTATTACTGAAACAAATGCGAGCTAATAAACACACACAAATGTGTACTCAGCTCCATTTAGATTTTCACACTGTTTATTATACTCTTTATATGGCCTTTTACTCTATGGCGCTATACATCAAACACAGTAAACACGCCGACGTTTCACAGCAGGCTGAGATTGTGCGACTGCTGCGATCGATCGCGAGAGCCAGAAACACGAGCAATGTATACCTATATGCAGGGAAGAGACAAGACTCCTTGTCGACACCATTACGTTAGAAGAAACTACTAAAATTTTCTTTTAATCGTATAGGCTATTTTTAAGTTGTATTTTCAGTTGATGATAAAAGAACATTCAGAATAATACTTTCGTTTCTTTTTACAAAGGATGAAACGGAAATCCATCGAACAGATCGATAAACAAAGTTTTTAAAATATGGAACTTCGTGATAGACAGTGCTGCCGCGAATGCTTTCAAATCGATAGCGCGGGAGACATTTTCACAAGATTATCGATTACATGCTTCTTTTGAGAATTTATGGTAAAAATTAGATTATTAACAATATTTTACTGTAATTAAAGACATTTCGTATTTTAAACAACTTAATTATTTTAAAAATTCTTTTTATATTATCTATTCAGCAATAAATGTTATAATAATACAAATAAATCGTGAAATATAAAATGTTTATTTTCGAATGAAAGTTTGCAACTTTGTATCAACAACTTCTATTATCATTATCGTATGTATAAACATTTATATTTACAACATATATTACTAAAAAAAGTCTTAGTATATGTAATTTGTTGGATTTAATAATATTTGACACTTATTAATTCTTCTTCATACATTATACATTCCGTCGTTTGTACCTGAATATACTACTTTCTTTTTGTCTGTTATACATCATTTTATTTACCATTTTTGAATTAGAAGTTTCAATTATTTAGGATTTTATTTGAATACATAGCACCATATAGATTGTTAGATAAGAAAGTTATTTTTTTTTTTACTTTTGAACCATGTTTAAACTGAGCTCAAGGTTTACTTTGTCAAAAATTATTGAAAAAATACTTGGAATGAAATCTTATTTATACGAAAATATACAAAACGACAACAATAGTTATCGAAATAATAGGTAAATCTATTCGTCAATTAAACTTTATTTTATATTATTAAAAGTTTATTTGAATCATTTTGCTTTCCACATTTTGTGCTTTAGACAGATTGTTCACAAAAAACATCGGCTTTACCGATATAATGGAAAGTTATTGTATTTAATTAATACAGCCTATTACAAATTGTTATGTTATTATGACTTGTACTTGTAAGCAATATACATAATAAACTTTTTTTGTCTATTAAGTGTTATTAACTTCTTATTTCAAAAAATATAAATAGTTAGGAAATATTCATTATTTCAATTTTTCTTCATAACATGTTTTAATTTTTATAGAAATCTCGTATTTGTTTTGTTTTTTGTTTTATGCAGTCCTAACTATTTAACGACGTTCTATGATCGTTTTATAATTATTATATAATCTTATAATATATTATAAAAATTCACTATATACAAAATAGATCATGTACAATTTAAAAACACACGTTTTCTTATACTATTTATTATTTAATTTTATTACTGTTTTCTTCTTTTGGTATCACCTAAAAATGTGTGTTGAATTCAGACAATCATATAATGTTAAAAATAAGGAATATGTTATTTACTGATAGCGATTTATAATAAAACTAATTAAAATAGTAGTGTGTTTAAAGATGATTGTATAATTTGATTTAAGAGATTATTTTAAATATATATAAAAGAGATTGTAATCTATTACGAGACATTATGTGGAAAGCAAATTAATAATTTGTTTATCTACATTTATTTTTTAAAAATATTTGTTTACTTTATAAATCAGACTCAATCCCATATACACACGCGCACACACGCACACAAGCATATATACATATATACATATATATATATATATATGTATATATATAATATGCAGCTTTTAAAAAGCATACATATGTTAAATAATATAGGATTATGCCCTGTAAAACGAACAATTCAATTTTCTGATACATATTAGGAGTATTAATAATACACAGTTGAAGAATCTTGTAGATTCATAAAATAACCTGTACAAAAGCAATTAGTAACGGAAAGCTCGCTTAAATACTACTATAATGCTTTGTGATTAAACAACGAAGGAAAATATATTAAAATATTAGAGTACAATTTTTAATCGACCTCTTTTAGGAAGCTGAAACGCTTAGGAAGTTTCCTTCTTGTAGAAAAAGCTTGTAAGGGCTGTTCAGAAAATTAAGCTTAATGCAAAATATATAGTTATGTAAAATCACTTAGATGCTCTTTGTGCCGTAATATTTTTGAGTTGTTGTTTATATATTTCCGCTTCTTCTTCTTTTTTTTGAAGTCGCTTACGATACTCTGCTGCTTGTCTTCGTGCTTCGGCTAATTGTCTATTCAGTAACGCAATGTCCATAACTGGTTCATTATTATGTACTGTATCATCTTCGCTAATTTCCTCTACATCATCGTCTAATTGTAAAATTATTGGTTCTGTCATTTTTGCGGGAGAATTAATAATCTTACTCTGTTAAAATTGTTAAATTTCAATACATTAAAAATTACAAATATTGACTTCAGTATTTTTATTTAATGTTTTATTCCATACCTCTGATGTAGATAATACGTTTTTAGATTGTGTAAGTGTTGATACAGGTGTAGTGCTGGAAATAGAAGAAATAAACAATTTTCCAGCCTTATTATCCATAGAAGATCTTTTTAATATATTAGGTCCTCTAGATGCGAGGGTAGGTGTATTATGACTTAAAATTTGATCTGCTCTAATTGCTATCACTTTCCTAGAAGTTCCTTTTTTTCCAGTTACATGAAGTCGTTTCATTCCTAATGAAGAATTTCTTGTTAAGTTTAAGGCAAGTTTACCTGCCTCTGTAAAAATAAATTACTAACATCAATAAATATAAATATAAATATAAATATAAATATAAATAATAAAAAAATGTATCTTATTAAAGTATTGTGTACCAGTTAAAACAACTGTTCTTCCACTTTCCATGGCATTTTCAACAATAGATGAATCATTATCCACAGGTATCATGGTGATTCCATGTGCTTCAAGTAACCTAAATTGTTTGTTTACTCCTCCAATAGCTGTAACATCTTTACGTTTTTTACTGTTATTAATATTATTTGTATCAGTAATTTCATCCACACCTTCCATTTCTTTTTCCCGATTAACATCAACATTTGATCCTACATGAATTTGTTGGAAGATCATTCGTGGTTTTTTTCCCACTTGCACTAGTTATTTAATAAAAAATAGCATTATTAAATTTTGAATGACAAAATTAAAAAAATGATTATGATAAAACATCAAATACTATACCTTGTGTAATTTTTCTTCTTGATTGCGATTCTTGCTGTGGAAGTTCAAATTTTTGTTGTTCTTCATCTCTTTCAGATTCCAATTGTATTAAATTATGGGTTGCTACTTCAAGTTCTGCTGAATTTGCTTGATTTTGTTGATGTGCTCGAATGCCTACAATTTCTCTTTCTTGTTGTAATATATCTACCAAGTCTAACCTGTCATGTTCTAATGCAAGACTAATTGGTGTTTTGTCAAATTTACTAGTTGCATTTGCATCTGCTCCATGTTCTAATAAAACATGCATTACTTCTATATGTTCCCTTTCAACGGCCCAATGTAAAGGAGTCATTTTTAACTGTAAATGTTTTTTATATTTATATGTATTAGAAAAAATTTATATATAAATTTATTTATATAATTTTTTTCTAATTACCATATCTCTACTATCAACGTCTGCACCATAATTAAGAAGTAATTGTGTCATCTGGTGGTGGCCTTCATATGCAGCCATATGTAAAGGCGTTCTATCCACTTTTGTTCTTGCATCTCTTGAAATTCCAGCTCTAAGTAAAACTTCAGCAGTTTCTGTATGATTATTTTGTGCTGCGAAATGCAATGCACTTGTACCCAACTGTCAAATAACAATATTATTATGATTATGGCTTATTATATCTGTAATGTCTATAATTTTTTATTAGAAATTCTTATTATAAAAACATATACCCAATCTGTAGTAAATGGTGCACCTCTGCACATCAAGTCACGAACAGTATCAGTATCTCCATATTTTGCACTAAAAAGTAATTGCTTTCCTAATTCGACTATTGATAAGGCATCTTGAGATCTTGCTCGATGAGATACATCGCAGGAAAGGATTTCAACCTTAAAGTTAAAGTATATGAAATAATGAATTTGAAGAATAACTATATGGAGCATACTTATGTAAAAATGTACATACAGGGATAAGGGTGTCCGAGTCCAGACCCTCAATATCATTAGTACAAATACTTTCAGCTTGCATTTTTGTATATTCAACTCAATCTCCTTCTTTTTGGTGCACACTAAAATCAAACGATCCATAACAATTGATATCATTTGGACTTGTTTAAAATTAAAAAGGGCTAGTTGTGACCATTCCATTTTTCACACTCAGTAATTCATCACTGTTGTTCGACCTTGAGATACCAGGATCGAAAGTAGGTCGTAAAATTAAAATTTTAAGTTCAATTCAATAGAATTAACACGATTTATTCGTTTTTGCCTACTTGTTCAAAAACGTAGTGTGTATATTTTTCAAAATTTTCTTCAGTACAGGATGTTTTTATTTTGCCATTTCAGATTGTGAGGAACTTCCTGTTCCTGTTCATTAAACGGAAGTCCCATGCCATAGGCCCCGTGTTTTGTACCCAAAAACGATTCAAGTCGATTGAAAACAGCATTGAAGGAAGATATACTTACGACCAGCACATTATTCTTGCTTTTTAGCAATTTTTCCAACAATTTTCGGAGGCACACACACACTTTGAGGAATTGTTCCTCCCCTCAGCCTTCTCGATTTACCGTCTTGGTAAAGTTTTGTGAAAATGGCGACACCTTGGCGCCATTCCTAATACAATTTATCGCTGTTATAAGTTACTTTTAATATCGAGGTCCTCGTATTTTTATGCATAAAGGTATTCTTTTATGTAAAATAGTTAATATTTTTCATAGCATTTTAATCGTTTTATTTGAAGTAATACTGAATAATAGTTAAATATGTTAAATAATAGTGTATTACAGCGCCACATTGTGGCACATGTGGAAGGTATCATACAATAAATAGGTTAGGTGTGTATTAAATTCGAGTAAGATTAGGTTACGTTGTAAAGTTTTGCTTGTAGAACATGTTTTTAAAGAAGTTAAAACAATGTAAATAAAATAATAGAGTGTTATTATAATCGTTAAGAAATATAATATTTGTTAGCTATATAATATATAAATGGAACAAAATCAAATTACTTTAATTATATTAATAACGTGAAAGTGCATTATTCATTACAATAAACAGAAATAAATATTTACACTGTGACAAACATTTGTAGTACGTACGTTTTGCATATGAGCCATAGCATATATTATTTATATATGTATTCTGAATATACGAATTTCTTTTATCCTTACTTACTTATGTTTGAGAAAGAAAATACAAGTAAAATTTGAGTACATAAGAAGTGTTATTGTATACATAGTATACGCATGTAGTATATAATCAAAAACGAAAGAGTATTCTTAACTTTTATTTTTACATCATAGATAATAAAGGTATACAATTTATACAAGTTGTTTCCTTTAAGAATATTGCTATTAATATTTCTATTATTTGAATAATATATTTACTAACGATTCAGAAATCGATCTTTTCTTCACCTTTTCTAGTTCATAACTTTTAAACCTTTTATTATTGTTTGCTGCTTCAGAATTTTTTTTTTATTGTAAAGCAGTAAGATATAGTACAATAAGTCTATACGCTATTATTATAGGACTGCAAGCTATAGAAGATGTATATATACGTATAAAGGATCGTTGTATGCGTTGCAAAAATAAATGGTGTGACTTGAATAGTTATCGATTGTTGGTTATAATTTGTTATCGCATTAGATAATATCAAGCTAGATGTTCTATACATTAACTAAATTATTCTAAAAATGTTAACTGTTTTATATATCTTCAAACTATGGATGATCAAGTAGGTGGAACTTAATTGATAAATATAAATAACGGTTTATGTACAAATTTTTAAGATTTGTGAATTTATAAATAAGAAAAATTTCTCTATTTTTTATTTATTTTTGTGTGAAAAATCATTTGTTCGTTTGGTTATTTTATTAATTGAAGCTGAGCTAGGAAACATCGTGTGGACTTCACTATCGAGTGCGTGCACCGCCACATCGCATTAACCGTTCTTTATATCGTAATCTAAGGAGGTGGTTGGCCGCACGGTCACGGCGGTAAGCTTGCATGCCTTCAAACAGAGTAGGTTAGAGAGTTCGTGAATTTCTCATGAAGGAAAATGCACGGCTGTTCGTTGTCGAAGCAGAAACTTTCTCTATCACGAAAAGTGACGGGAGTCGTCACAGTATTTCGAAGCTCGTCGAAGCTACATGACGCCATCTTCACTTTGAGAAGGTATTTAATGTTGCGGTAAACTTTCATATCGACGTTTTTTGTTCATTAAACTAATTTTGTTTAAAGGATTTCACTCTTCAGTGGTGGTGTACTTTAATAGGGGAACAATCAACACGTGTGTCTTGTTATTCCTAAGGTAAAATATTTTAATTTTTTTTTTTCGCATTTGGAATTTGGTAAGTACCCTCGAGCAGGATTTTTAACAGTTTACTACAGTTGTATTATACA
The DNA here is from genome assembly GCF_001483705.2 of Eufriesea mexicana. NCBI lineage: Eukaryota > Metazoa > Arthropoda > Insecta > Hymenoptera > Apidae > Eufriesea > Eufriesea mexicana. Next base: position 258,915 of record NW_016907973.1, read on the forward strand.
TTCTATGCTGGAACACATCGATTACAAACATTCGAATTAAATTTTGTTATTACAATTAGACTTATAAAATACGTATTTATTTTAAACAATATTATATGCTACTGTATTTTAATCTATAAGTAAATTAACTTGGAAGGTTTATTGAACTGGAATAATTGAAGTTATAAGAATGAAAGGGAACTAAGGAATTGTAAATATTAATTATTATACAAATAATTAAGAACAATCCCGTTTGTTTTCGACATCGAAATATTTACAGATTGTTCTTTGAATGAATTGTTTATTTATCGGTCAAAGTAGGATACTCTTTAATAATTAAAATTTTATATTAGATTGTCAGCATTTTTAAATTTTAATCAACAGTTTCTCAAAGTTGTCGGAGATTTTATGTAAGTTTTTTGACATGCATTGCTTGTATATTTAATACATGCTAATAAAACTTGATCACGTATTTGTGTGCCTATGTAGAGTTATGTTCGCGAATTTCACGAAACTGCAACAAGATGGTATAGAAAGTTTCGTGCTACGTATAGCAAAGGCTGATTATTATGGTGTTCCATACAGTGTTTCTAAACACCGCAGGATCTCAGGATCTCAGGAAGTGGTGTGCGGGAAATGAGGTTCTTGCGTGAATAATACTCCGCTGGTGACCGTTCTTTAGCTTCATGTTATGCGAGGAACGAGTAAGATCGTGATTTCACGTGGATCGTCTATTCGAGATGGCTACTTCTCTTCTTTTCTTCTTCACTTGTAGTCAATCGAATCCGTGTAACTTATAGATCAAGCTTTCTTTGCGCCAGATTGCAGAATTTCTATTTTTCCAATTGGATACGAATTGTTCCTAAATTGCTTCCCTTGGTTTATGGTTTGCAAGTTTCACTTTTACTCAAGTTTTACTTAAATAGTGTTCTCATTTGAGCATTGTCTCAAGAGGGATATGTAAATGGATACGTATTTGTAAGACTTGGCATTAAGGAATGGGTTAACTATAAAGATAATTATTTTTTCGTCTTGACCTGACGCTTTTTCTTTTTTTCCATAGGTCGATACGGCCCTAACTTCCGACGGACCATAACACCTCGCCACCAAGCTTGAATCTTGATTGCGCTTTTTCGTATGCACTCCTGTAGCTCCTTCTCTTTCTTCAGTGCTTCCTTTTCTGCTAGATACGTGTCTATGAACTCTTGATTGCGACGATGCTGCAACGTTGTTACGGTTTTATTTAAACACCATGGATGCGGCGATCGATTTGGTGATTAGGTTGTAGAAAAAGGACGAAAGAGGAGAAATATTACAAAAAAAAAAAAAGAAATTTCGTGCAGCTATTCACACATGTCGTTCTCGTTAATTTACTTCTGTAATGCGGAAAGGACTGAGTAATTTCCGAGGGACGAAGAAAAATTTTCTTTTTCTTTCGAAATTCCACGTGATTTAAAATAGCCGCAAACGGGTTCTTGACACGAGTTATCGATTTCCCAGTAGATTTCCCGCATTGCACGTTGATTCTACGCTTACAGAAGCAAGCTGTCAAGTTTTGATTTCCAATAGGATTAACGTGGCCGTGACGCAATAAATCAGTAGGTCACACAGAATATTTAATAAGTCGTGACATTGCATTTACATTCCTATTCGTTTGCATTTGCCGTATTTGTATTCCTTTTCTCGATTTGTTCCGCTTTCTGTCGAATAAATTTTGCGAATAAAAAAAAGAGGAAGAAAGAGCTGCGAGATTTACGCTGCACGACTGTTTTTGTTTCGAAGATTATGCTAGAGGAGAAACGGAGGAAAATAACAAATTTGCACATGGTTATGTCGAACGATTAAGCAAGGTTCGATAATTCCGATCGAGCAGTTCGATTAATCTAGTACTCGTTCCAAGGATAACAAGTGTTGAAAGAGTAGAGTGAAATAAAATTCTATTGTTTGAAATGGAAGCTGAGTTACCTCTTCTTTAAGTTCGTCCAACTGCTTTCGACGTGTTTCTGTCTCGATACGTAGCTGCCGGATTTCCTTCTCGTACGTCTCTTTTTCTCGATCGTATCGTTCCTCCCATTCTTTCGTTTTTCTCTCTAGTGACTGTGCATTTGAAAGAAAAAGTGAGCAGTTTCTTAAACTCTTTTCCATTTCTCTACATGCCAATTATTATATAAACAAGAGAGAAGTAAGGTTCACGAGAAGTATGAACATCGAAATGAGATGAAGATGGATCCACGCAAACGCAAAGAACACCATGCTCACCGCTGTATCCTGGATCAAAAATTTCGTTAGCTCAGCGTGAACACGGTCCTTATTTTTCTCACGCACGCGCCAGTTGTTTAATATCTCCTTCAATTTTTCTATTTCCATATCGCAGCGCAACGAGTTCTGCTCGCATTTCGCTTTCTCCCATTCCATAACATACTCCAGCACCGTGTTCGCGATTAGTTTCAGTTTTTCCATGCTACACTGTTGTTACAAACGCAAAATTAAAAATTTTCACGCGTCTTCGGTAGGAAACATGGCTCTGGTACCTGTTCTTCCGAGAGCTCGTTCAGTATTCGTCTCTTCTCTTGCTCGTTGGCTACCTTCCTCTCGGCGATTATTTTCCGCAACTCTGCCGCGGTTCTTCTTACCTCCTTTTCCTCTTTCAGCAGAGCTTCTACCTCTTTCTCGCGTGTTACGATTTTCTCGATCTCTTTTGATAATACCTCGAAAGTTCCCTGTTCACGGATCTCTTCTTTCAGATCTTCCATGATTCTCATCATGTATAAACTGCACAAAGTTAGTGGTATTTGTTATTATAAATTTATCAAAATATATGTACTTTGTTACAAGATATCAAATTTTTATAAATTTATCTTTTTTTTTTTCATGGCATGGAAGATAAATATGCGAAGAAAATTGCTCGATGTCGGAGATAAAGAAGATACTGACCCATTTAAGACATTGTACCCACATTTCCAGTCTCTGTGCTACAAGTGAAGCAATGAAAATTCTGGAGGCTTTAGAAGATTCATTTCTTATACACAAACGAATTATGCGGCAGTGCTATTTATGAAACCGACAAAGTTACACGAGACATATTGGGTCATATTGTTGGTCGATCTGGCGGTAGGAAATTGAAAATTGAAACATCGAAACAGTATGCTAAATGTAACTGAATTCGGATATTTGAAAGAGCATTTGATCTGCACGACATTTGTTGCACAAGCACGAGATTTATTTCGAATGGAAAATGATTTATAGCAATGTCTTCCTGTACCTGGCGACTTTAAATCGTAAGTTATGTTTGCTAAAATAGAATGAAGAATTTGACATCCATCTTCGATACCTAAGGTATCAAAAATGTATTTATCATGTGTAACAAGACCTTTCTGTTATCAGATTCCGTCGAGAGACTCTTTTCTTTGGCTGCGATGGAAAAGCAAATATGAAGAGGTACACAATGAATAGAATCTTGATCGAATTTTCGTTAAAAAGTAACAAGTGACGATAGACGATTGATATACTGAATCGGCAATCGAGGATTAGTCTCGCGAATCGATTAAATTAATTGTAAATATCAATCGGTCAATCGCGTTGATTGAAAATTACGATTGATCAATGCTCGATGCTCCAATTGATCAAATACGTCGTTGAAAGCTGAACATGTTGCTCTAACCTGTTCTGGTAAGCTTTCTTATCGGTGGCTCGTTCATTCGCATCTTGGATTTTCATAATCTTCTCGGCAAATGCTTTCAGGTGGCTGCAACAGACGCTGCGACAAATAATATCGACAAAGCCATTTCTTTCCACTAGTAGTCGAGCTTTTCGTTGGGTTATCAGGTTAACATTAAAATTTCGTTCAAAGTATAGTGGTGCAACGTACTCGGTATCGAGGGGCAAACAGTCGACGAGAATATCGTTATCGTGTTCCGTGGGCTTTCTCAGCGTGCTGTGGTAAATGGCCAGCGCGTTCGTGAACTCCTCGAGCGCTGCTAAAATTGCTGGCCGTTCCGCCGGGGAGAACCGTGAAGAACCATTCGCCGCGAGCGTGGCCATTGAGTGTCCGCGTTTTTTACCTCGTCGTGGTTTTCTTGCACCTCTCTTGCTCGCTTTTTACTTTCGCACATTGAATTTTGTCATACATTCGTGTTAATATTCATGATGTATTTCTAATTTGCAAGAATTTCTCTTAACCGAGCTAAATTTGATAATTCTCGAGTTTTCGAGATTTATTTTTATAGAGGAAATTTCCATTGAGAAAATGTATCTCGAATTTAGCTTGGTTTAAGTTATCCTTGTCTGAATCAATTATATAAGGTGTACATCGATGATATACCTCCTAAACGATTGATGCTGTGAAGAACTGCTACTATATTTACTATATACTTTATATTGGTAAAGAATAATTGTCATTTTACATTAGTGTATTTTATGTAATAAATAATATAAAATTACGTTCTACACCTTCTTCGTGGCGTTCATCGATGGACACTCTGTATATAAAAATTGAAGTTGCCTATTCTTAACACGCTACAGTCGCGATTCCATCTTACACCTTTCGTTCCTTGTCCGCTTCATTTCCATTCATCAAGCGAGGTAGCCTGTTCATCAGGGAACAATTGTTACACCCTTTTCTTTGATGACCGCGTGCCAGTCATCGGCGAAATGTTTTTACAGCGTTTTAAAACAACTCAAATTTCATTTAAATGCAAATCGAGCCATGCAAGTCGACTGCTTATTTTAAAGGGTAAATTGTAAGATAAAAATCGCAATTATCGTATCGTTCCTTTTCTTCTCCTTCCGTCCTTTTCTTATCCTTTTTTTCAACAGAACACGTTGCGGTTACTTACTTCTCGGCTCTCACCTAAATTAAAGTTGCAAACGTCGTCGGTGGAAAAAAGTTACGGATCCGGCGTCCAGTTAATCAAAATTCATGGGCAGAGAAAAATACGTCGAACACATGGCTGTAAAACTAATCATGATACGCCGTACTTTCGGGGCAACTAAATGCTGCTCGATAAAGATGGTTCGCGGAGCTTTAAAACACGTGATACGGTTTGATCCATCGGTGCACGTTGCCCGTGGAAACGAGCGTCGGGACGCTTTGTGGCTTGGCTGTATTTATACCGTTGCAATGCTGAAATTTCGAAACACTTTGAAATTTTTCTTCCTTTTCCACGATATTTCTTCTTTGAGATTACTATCTGCGATCCTCAATTATTCGAATAAAAATAACATTAAACGATTGCAAAATGATCTTGAGACGATTTTCGAATATCCCTGAAGTGTTCTTGAATTACCCTTAATGACTTTGAAGAGAACTTTAAATGATTTTGAGTAATGTTCCCTGAAATAATATCTATTAGTTAATGATTCTGAGTAATTGTCTTCCTTCCATACGATAAGCTACGATTAATTATTATTTTTGCATGCAGGTAGAATTCACCGTCTATGTTCCTTCATTTGTAAATAGATCTGAATTTTAATGCATATCGATAAGTACCTTTGAAACTCATCAGAGTCATATTACTTCAAAGCGAACGATTTTAAATCGCGAGAACTTTTGGGATGACCCAATATTATAAGAAATGTACATAAATGTAGAAGTATTCGAGGATCATTATTAATTGTAGCCATAGGTGGTTCATTTCCTTCTCTAGAAGTTTCAAGCACCGAAGAAAGGAAAGAGACTGCGGCAGGAGGTCGAGTTAAGAACTGTTAAGCAGTCGGCAATCGTTATAGACAGCCTTCCATGTTAAAGCTCGATTGAAGAATTCATTGGGAAAGATATCTTGTGGGCACTCGACAACTTTCTTCCTTCGTCCCATTCGTCGATTGTCTCAGTCGGCTGGTTGGCTGTCGAGAAAAGAAAGGTTCATACAAATACGTTCCGTTCTGATTGGAAAACTTTTTCGTACCTTGAACTTTAATCGACTCTGCATCGTCTAAGGGCTACATTGTAGGGACTTAAAATCACCTTTCCTCGAGAGCGTTCCTTTGCGTTGGGGTGTTTATGAATTTGTAACTTCCTATAAAACCTATAAAAATTCCTTTCGAATAAAATTGGGTTTAAACAATATAATATTCCGTTGAAAATACCTGGAGTTTACTTTAGGCGGGTATTACTTAGAAGTATATTTACCCTTTATAACTTTAATTTATTCCATGCACGTTTTATTATGCTTTTTTCTATTTTCGAGCATCTATTTCAACCTCACGGTATGTTTCAGCGATATGAAAGAATGTAAAATAAATACATTGTCCCGGCGTTTCTTCTTTGACTTTCTAAAGTTCAAGTTTTCACTCAAGGGACATGAAAGATAAGAGGGACGCAAAGTGCTTTTTGATATTAGTTTAATACCGATACACGTACAAGTAAAATTAGAATAGTAAGAATAGCAGCGACGAGTGTTTACTCTCCTACAACATAAATACCGCACATCAGTAAAACGATGCAAAGATATTTTGTGTGAGATAAGGCGAACATAACCGACGCGCTCCGTTATTGCACGCGCTAATTTCAAATTACAGGAAATTTACATTCTCATGGCTACTAAAACCAAGAAAATACCGTTTCTTAAATTCTGGTCAGATTTAATTTAGGATAACCTCTTAATATTCGAGCACAAATTACGTACATAGTAATCAAAGAAAAGAAAAAAAGCAGGAATAAAAAAAATGTAGAATTTACCGACCAAAAGTAGAGTGGAGCGGTTAAGGAGAATGTTTTCGAAACTGTATGATTCAATTTCAATTAATCATACATTCGAATATCGAAGCCACGAAAATGGTGGTGCCTTAAGCTCGAAGTCTGACAAACGTGGAGCGTAGAGCTTGATAAAGGTGACAGAAATATGTCGGAAACATTGTAACGGGAATGTAATGTGCTTCCGAAAGTTTTGCCGTGCACGAGAATTCTGTGTCTCGCTACGAAAGCTTGGAAACAGGTGCGGGATGAAATGCGTGCGCATGCGCATAGTCGAGGCGGCGTCGCGCACGCGCAGAGCCGCGACGAGTGTGGCGAGGCGCGAGGGCGGTGTCAGTGGTGGAAGCAGGGAAACGTTTTCTGCCCTTTGCTCATCGTCGTCGTCGTTGTCATCGTATGTCCGTCTGTCGTTTCATTGTGCACGCTCGTGGCGAACGGTGCAGTGAGTGGTATTTCCGCAGTCGTTGAGTCGATACGCGGTTCGGATCGTGTTCAAGCCTCCTGTACTTAGCATTCTTCGTAGTCGCGTATGATATTTCGAGCTGTCGACCTGTCGAGAGGGATTCTCGATCACGGTGGAATCAAAGGTTATAACCTGTCATCGTCGCCATCGTCATCGGCGTCGCCGACGTCGTCGTCGTCAGTCTCGATCAGCTGCTTCGCGGGTGAGTAGAGGATATTTCTGTTTCCTTTCTATGTGAATTTCGCTGGTGTTTGTCGAAGACCGTTCGTATCGCTGTGAATGTTAGAGTTAACCTAGTTGCGTTGCTTTTGGAACGCCCTCGTGTTTATGCCGCGAAAATGCAATACGTTTGAAATGCCGGGGGAAAGAATGGTCGATTAGAACGGTTCGCGTGTAATTTCAAGTATACGATTGTTTCTTCGGCTCGTTTGTTTCCACGATATTTGTGAATATAACTCGGTCGATACGGATGAGTGAAATTATCGATCTATTGGTGTTCTCGGTGCCTTTACTGATTTAGGAATCCCAAGGGGAATTCCATACCTATCAAGATTAACCTAGTTACGAATCTTTGAACCGCCCTTGCATAAAAGTGAGAAATGCGTTGCATATGACTGACGGTTTTGATGCCTGTGCATCGTGAAAGAAAAGAAAACAGTTTTAAGATAGACTTTTCGTTCCGTGTTAAGTAGTCTTGTAGTTTACAGTCACTTGTGTGGCGCTTAAATCTACCTAATTTAGCAACCGAGGATAACAGTCCTCGCTGAGTTCTCTTAGCGTGGACGGGCATAAAGGGTAAATTACGTAAATATTCGTATTGCGCTTTCTGCTCCCGCTGGCGGTTTCGCGGGTAAATACGGAGCTTAAGCCATTTCTTGCACGGCTTTACGAATTTCTGGCGTTGGATGTGCAGCGTCTTGAATCCTGACAGGGTTAACCTAGTTACGGAATCTTTGGTACGCCCTTGTGTTTATACCGCGAAAAGAAGGAACATTCGAAAGTTCGCAAGAAGTACAGTTATATTCGGATTATACCATGCATCGTACCCTCGTTTTTTTCGATTCTTTTTTTAATACTTCTCGATGCGCAACATCAATACTTGAACTTAATTAATGACATTAATTAGGTTGTTAACCTTCGAGTATACTCCAGATGAAAGAAAAAAGTTTAGATCGATATTTTTTGTCCATTGAGATCGACATGCTGTTTTCGTCAACTTCTATCTCGCTTAAAATAATTTGAATATTCATAAAAATATATTTCGGCGTACGAAATATTCCGCGATATTATTCGTAGTGATAACATGTGTCGATTGAAATTCTTTAATATGTTGTAATGAAAATATAAACGAATTCGTTAGACATTCTTCAATTTATCTGATAAAAGCTGCCATTTACCGGTTGTCCCGTTTGGTTTACCGATCACACGAGTTTTGCCCGGAAAGTATCCTCTTTTTCGCCGCGTTTCTAATTAACGACGGGCTCGTGGCCGAGTGGTTAGTTTACACACGCGTCAGGTACGGCCATTGCCGCGTATTAAGTGCGCCATTATTAAACGTGTAGCGCGGCCAACTTAAAAGGATTATTTTGCGCGATTCAAATTATTTTTTTCTCTTTCTATCGTTTTCTCATTCGTTTAAACATTTTGATTTATGAATTACGTTTCTTCGTGTTCTCGGACAATTTCATTTTACAATTTTATTTAAAAGAAACGAATTTCTTCTTCGCACGTCACAAAAAAAAAAAAAAAAAAAAAAAAAAAAAAAAAAAAAAAAAATTAAAAAAGAAAAGAAAAAAGGAAAAATAAATAAATATACTTAGAAATCAGACCATCCGTATAAAGAATGGGTAATGTCATAATACATAATGTAGGATTAAAGGATAAATACAATTTCTTATTTTTTAACTATCATCCCATATTTTAGCTAGCAAAGTAATATCGCATAAATTTTTTTCGAAGAATTTTGGTCGTGAAAGAGGTGTTTTTACCGCGAAATCGAATTTCCACCGTGAAGCGAGACAACGACATGGCGTATAAGATAAATAGATAAACGCGATGCATTAAAACCGACTGAAAAGCAGCGTTTTCCAGTGCGCGCGATTTTAAGCCGTATTCGCAACGCTTGCAATTCTCGCTTGTCGAATCGGACCTCGTTTTGTCCACGGAATTCCGTAATTGCTCGAATCTTGGCGAAGCGTTTCGAGTTTATGGAGATCGGCCTTGTTGATTGTGCCGGAACCAAGAAATCGGGGAAATTTCACGCGAACGATTAAATATTCCGTGATGTAGTAAAGGAAGACTGAACAGTTTCGTTGGATTACAAGTTTCTCGATCGCTCTGCACGGTATACGTGGTAAATATTAGGTACGAGTGATTGGCTGACTGTTCACGTGCCGTTAACCGTAATCCTCGATTCCCTAGGCGACGCTCGCGATGATTGGTTAAACGGCATTGTCGGATTTATTGCTGGAATTACTACTGACTCGAGTGGCGTGATATCATTTTCAGTTATTTATCGTCGTCCCATTGAGACGGAAGTGCCGATTTCGTTTGGCTATAGCGCAGATTTATCGGTGCGATTGCTGCTTGCTTAAAGAGACTCGTTAATTATCATTAATAATCCCTTCGAGATACTTTTATAATGAAAACACGAAAACGTCGATCTAATTTTTTCGCACATGCAACCTAATTGGCTTCCGATATTTATTTAACCTGTTAACTCAAAGCGACGAGTTGATTCGTCATTGGAAAACCCTTCTATAACCAGCTAAATTATCACGGATACTTGAAAGATATTAATGTTTCTACCGTCACTGCGTTGACACGATATCTTCATCTGCATTTGTTCGTACCGAGCAAGCGCGTACTTTCGTAAAAGCCAACTCACCGGTTAATGTACTAGACCACGGAGATGTAAAATAAAAAGGAAAGGAGGAAGATTATTGAGTACCAAGTAGCCCATTTTCACGAAACTAATTACCAAAAATTCCCTAGTCACGACCAACTGAACCGTTTAGAAGCAATTTCAAGTCGGGTCTCTAAAGGGTTAATCAGGAGATTGTCGTGCAATTACGCGGCCGTAAATCCCGACAACAATACGTTACAACGGCACGACTCGCTTTTCGAGACCCGTCCTTTATCAGTTCACGGGAGAAATGCGAGCATAAACGCAGCAGAAACGTTTCTGATAACGGTTTTATGTACTGTTTGAAATACACTCGGTGAAAAGGAAAACAAGCAGGGCTAGTTGTGAAGGTGGAGGCGGAGTAGGCGGTGGAGGAGGAACGTTGTACGAATGCTTTGGCCTGCGATGCTTGGGGGCTCGCTCGAGAGAAATTTGATCGATAAAGGCGCAACCGAATCGACGACATTTTCTACGCACAATCAAAGGGTTCCGTCCAAGCTCTGGTCTCGTAGCATTGTTTTACCGCCCGTTACGACTGACCTAATCTAACCCAGTTCCTTTTATCCGTACCTGGTGCACCCCTTTTTTCGTCTCACTCGACAACCTATTTAGGCGAAAGCCTTTTAATTTCTTTTTTTTCTTCCCGACACAATTTATGTCATGTGCAATTAACTTCGTTAGCCCATCAAGTTCTTTAATGTTGCTCGTTTCTCCGAGGAACTATCGGTTGTGTAGATATGCCGTGTAGATGCTCGTAGAATCGGATAGGGAGCGAATCTTCGTTGAAAATTCGTTGAAAACGAGACCGAATATAAATTTTCTCGTGTTAACCGAAAATTAGCTATTAGTTGTTAGTAATTGACGAAGATTTGCTTTATCCTCGACACACGTATAGGCAGAGTTCCACGTAGTGGCAATAATTTTTGCAAGTATCACGAAAATTGAGGCCTCGTGATAATTATTCTTTGGATAAAAGTCATTTTGGATTCTCGAATTCTATATCTTTCGTTAGGAAAAGTAGCATAATTATTGTAAGTTAAAAGTAGCATAAGTTACCTTTACAAGTAACCGTGATTTAAATTTCTTTCTAATTTTAAAATACAGCTTTCTTTAAATAGAAGGAGAGAAGATAAATTGATTTAGGGGAGAATCAATAAAGTAAACTTCCATCTAAATGAGTAATTAATTGCGATAAAAGTAATTCGATTGTTAGTCCTTTTCAAGCTTCACGGATATGGCGTGTTTAAAAATTTTCGAATCGAATTTTGCCACGCTAGATTTTATTAGATTTCGGGATAGATAGGGGCGATCGATCGGCTCGTATCGATTTTTAGACGATTCCCTTGGTCAAAAGAGAGAGAGAAAAAAACGTCGCCGATGTGACGGCCCCGTCACACGGATACACCTGATAACATTTTAATCTCCGTCTTTCGAATTCAAATTTCCTTCCGGGCGCGTTTGCAGGCAGCGTGGAAAGCACCACGCACAAACGGGAGAGCAATTGAAAGTTTAAACAGCGTCATGCTTTTGAAGAAATTGCAAAAAAGGGCCGTATGACATTACGAACACCTCTATTATGTATCTTGATTTGAATACTACGAATCATCTTGAATACGAGATAAGCTAACGACTTGGAATTCTCGAACGTAACATATACACGTATTTTTTGACACTGAAATCCTCGAGCAGGGTGAAATATTTAAATATACCGTGAGTTCGTATTTTCAAATCGTTTCAAATATGATATGCAACGAAGCATAAATAAATTTGCGTTAGAATAATCAAATTCTGACGGAGCAAGGCAGCTAACCGAATTAACCCTATGGTTGTTGATCGAACCAGCCAAAATGGTTTCAGACATGCACCTGTTGTTGGCCGAGTTAAAATTGATTTTTATCCAGATAATAGCCCACGTTTTGTACACGTGTTATAATTATTTTTGCAAAAATCGGACAAAAATTCCTGAATTTTTCTTACCATCGATTTAGTAATAGTAACTCGCAATGTTCAATTATATACCGCGATCACGATTACGGAAAAGCTGATATTTTAGAAAATACGAATATACACGGTTTGATATAAACTCGGTGGATAAAGTATGACCGTGTTAATACGGGATAAAGGAAATTTTACATAAAATCGGGGCCGTGTTAACACGGGGATAGTCGTTAAGGGACTGATTAATATTATCTATGCGCGGTATATTTAAATCCGCATGATAGTTCGAGTGTTAAATAATAGGTTAATTTGCATTTGTTAAAAGGACCGCATTTTTCTCCCAGTTCGTCCTAATCTTAGAATACGTTCTGGTACGCCATAACTTTCTTCATAAACTCCCCACTACCAAACGTTTTAAGCTACTCCAAAATCGTTCCCACCTTTTTCGTAGAAATTTCATCGTCGTTTATAATTATATTCAAAGTATCGTCAATTTTCAGGCTTCCTTTCTTTACAAGTAGATTCAGTGTAATCATCCTATTATTATTATTATTATCCAAAGATATTTGATTATTATCCAAAAATCTGTTCATCCAGAGCAACATCGACAGTAACAAAATGCACAAATGCACACCTACGTCATTTATTTATTTTTATATTTACATGTACACGTACATGTGCATCTACCTATACCACATTCTCCTATTAACATTCGACCCCCTCATAAAATTCAAGATTCCCAGTTTATGGTTACCGATATACCATGGAATATGACGACAGAGACACGTCTGTGGGATGAATCCCTGCACGAATGAAATAATAACGAAGAAACCATTCCACCGAGTACTATTAACCCTTTGCACTCGAGAGGTGACCTTCAGTCACCATTTCACAAAATTTGGAAGATCGATATTAATTAATATATCAAATTTAACGTAATGTAACAGTGTGCAAAGTATCGAAGTCAAATAATTCTATAATTCTATTATTATACAATCTTTTATTTACTGCTCAAAAAAGTATCGTCAGTTTTTAATAGAGAATCTTTGAATTTCTACTCTTCTCTAGCCAAAAAATCGTCGAGTGCAACGGGTTAATTTTCTAAAATAATAATTCGATAGCTGCGGGAAGTGGCTTAGTCACGAAGTACAGGAAGAATGATTATTTCTCGCGCGAAACGCAGTCGCGAATCAAATCATCGGATTATCCAGTTTCCCCGATACTAATTAGTCGGTTAATCGAAGTTTCGCTATCTCGGAGGACACACGTGAAGTGTCACTTCTTGCAGCAACTTGGCCGTGTGGATTAAAGCGGAGACCGGTTGGCAGGCCGATATTAGCCGAGACTCGAGGAAGGGCTCAGAAGTAGTCTGCGGGATATGAAAATGATCCTTGGGAAGGGGGTAATTAAAGTTTTTCCTTCAGACGGTGTCGCAGTGGACTCTGCTGTATCTTCGTATCGCGCTAACAGGCTACTTAGCCATTCCGGTAACGTATCGGGAAGGTTGCACGAACGGTTTCACGCGAGCTTGCAGTAGCACCAGTGAAGATTCGTTGTTAACGAACGGGCCGGAAGCGGCCGCGTGGTTGCGATTTCCGGGATTCGGAAGCAGAAACTCCGCGAAATCGGAAGCGGAGTTGCGTACTGATTTCCGGGATGTATCGGGGTTCCGTCTTGCCCTCCATGCTGTTCCTCATCGTCGCTGAGAATGATTTATAAGTTAAATGCGGGATGTAATATAACGGGTGACTCAAGAGACCGAGAGTGGAAGTCAAATTCGCTTTTCTTATGCTTTCCTGTCTTCGATTTCGATTTTCCCAGCTGTGAATTGCTGTAAACGATTTGTCGTGTTCGTTTATCAATTCGATGAACAATATACGGTTTATTTATGAAAAATAGACTAGTAGAAACGAGTCTTCTGTTTTTTAGAAAAATTATGCAACGGAAGCTAATGTTAACCCTTTGCGCTCGACGATTTTTTGGCTAAAGAAGGGTACGAGTTGAAAAATTTTAGTAGTAAATGACAAATCGTATAATAATTAACACGTAGAATTATTTAATTTCGATACCTCGCACACTGTTACATTATTTTGAATTTGATATATTAATTAATATCGAGCTTCGAAATTTTATCAAATGGCGACTGGAGGACGCCTCTCGAGTGCAAAGGGTTAATAAGAAGAATCGATATTCGGGAACTTAAATGGCGATACCTGAAAAGAGGAAAGGTGTGCATAGGTGTGTAAATTTTTCGTAATTTGTTACCGTGTAAGTATACCAATGTTGAGAATTAACACTTGGATTTCGCAGCATCGCAGAGTATATTCGGTGTTCCTTTATTGCGAATTCGATTTTGATTCTACGTCTATAGGCTGTGCATAAGCGTGTAAATTTTGTTGTAAAATGTATCGTGTCGGTGCAACCGTTGCTTCGAAACTCACCGAGTATCCCGATGGGACTGGATAGCAGCGCGATAGTTCCCCGACAAAAGGAAATAATTACAACTTTTATCGATATATTTCGAATTTCACGGTACACTCGGTTCGTTGATTGTTAACTAAAAGAATCACGGTACTCGCGCGGATCGGTGCAATTTAACAGAGAAAACATCGCAGGAACGTTAGCTTTTCCATTAAAAAAAGAGTGGGCAAAAGGGAAAGTAAAAAAAGAAACGGGGAAAAAAAAAACAATGGGAAATGAAAAAGAGGATATTCGGAGGCGTATATCTGGCATCAAAGAATTCTGTGGAATATTTCTTTTCGTTGTGTTTCTTCTTTATTGAAGTAGAAAGAAAGACAGCTCGAGAGAGTTAGGGTAGAGGAAAGATATTCCAGATTACGTTCCAGCAAAATGTGTAGTGCCGTGTGTGCGTGAGAGACTTGCAAAGAATGCCGACCAATTTCGAAGCACAAAGGAACCGAAAAAATATGGTTCAAGTCTATCTTGTCTTCTGCTCCACGGAGACTCGGCATCAGATTTTCGAATCTTGGACAAAATGCAGGTTTACCTAAATACAAAATCCTCTTACGTAATACAGGTTGATACACTCGGGGCTCCAGCGAGTGCAGCTGCATTTTTGGGATTGCATTAAGCGAAAGGAATATAGGGATCTACTAAAACCATTATATTTTCCTTGCTTCGTCATTACTGCAACTATAATCAGTCCTTTGTATTACGCCATTATGAAGACATTGACAAACCCTCATTGCGTTATTTTGTTTAATATATATACATCAAAATAGGAGAGAAGAAAACAATCTACTTGTAATTTTCTTCTTTTCCGAAAGGAAATTTTCTCTTTCGAAAAATTTGTCAAGGTGCAAAGGGTTAAAAATAAAAAAAAAAGATGAATATATAGTAAAATAAATTCATTGAGAAATTATTTAATTAAGAGAAATACTAGTCTCATTTTATTGCATTAAATAAAAAAGAAAATTATATTAGTATAGTAAATTAAATGGGAAGGAAAGATTATATTTGGACATAGGATGTAGATTTTTCCAAAATTGTCTTTTTCTTTTTGCAAGATTCTGTAACGTATAAGGATATTTACGACTTACGAAGTTTAATGCCCTTTTACGAAAATCGACGAGAGAAATTGAAGTTTAGATTCGAAATCGAGCAGAGTTGGTCGATTTTGCGATCGTTTCACTTGAACCAGCTGGCGATAAGGGCCACGAGTTTCGTCAAGGCTTTCTTACAGGTTTCCGCGATAAGAGTTGCACGGTAGCTGAACGCGAGATTTTTCACGTGTTGCTTATCTTTCACCCTTTAAGGTCGCCACAATCGCTTATCGATCGATGGAATTACCGCCGTTACGATCCTCTCATGCCGTAATAATATCACAGAGCAGACGTGGGATAGACCTCCATCATCCGATGCGCTTTTCTTGCCTACATTCAGGCGGGTCGAGAACTCCGTTACCTTCTCACTGTCATTTCCAGCGTTACCGATCGAGCTTGGAGTAAGGTTATGATATTAGTAGTCACCGAAATTAAAACTAATTATAAATCAATGTTAAAATAACAGTGAAAGCACGAATAAGGTATAGGACAGGACATCTTGTAACCACAAACGAGGTGATAATTTATTGGAATAGTAATTTTAAGTACGAAGTATTTACCATCTTTTTCAATTTTAAGGTGTTCTAATACCTTCGATAGAAATCAATTTTTATTTATTATCTTATTAACTTTATATCTTGTTCGATAATTGATCCAGTTACGAATTTTTTTGATGCATTGCAATGACATATCCAGGACTTAATGTTTAATTCTAATGAAATAAAATAATACTAATATAATTACATTCGAATTTATTTTTATTTGTTGTATAGAGTACCTGTTGATACAAAATTCATGTAAATAATAACTGTAAACAGTGTGTATCTATAGTCTAGCTTAAACTTTGCAAAATATCTGATAAATTCTTGGAAAATTATGTCAATTATCATTTAACCCCATAGGCTAGTGTAAGGAGCGATAGACTACGGAATGCCAAATGCCGACCCATAGCCAGCATAGACAGTCATTAATAGTTGCTCTCTTCGTTGGCAATTTGCCAGGCTTCTTCGACATATAGTCTCTTCTTTCTTCGAGCACAGTCCAACAATAAGAATTGGCGACTGCTGCTCCAAGATCCCATAATTTTCTTAGAAGAATAAGAAAAAAAGTGACGCGTAGTTACGATTCTATACGACCATCTCTTTACTCAATTTTGGGATTAGTTAGGATTTTAAGAAATTAGGAAATCAAAGTATCAGTTGGGATACATTGACCAATGAAACTTGGCGAATTCGTCAACTGTTTCAAAAAATTCCACGTCTCTAAATCCAACATCACAGGTGAGATACGTAGCATCCATAGACCACCGGATCAACGCTTAAAGGAGCCTTCTACATCGTTATTTCTCTTTCTTTCTCCATGAAGAACTCTCCTCGATTTCCTTGGCGAAGATACGCGCGTGCTCCGTCGTGGAAAAACCATTAATTTTCCTAAAGGAAGGTTAGGATAGTCTTTGGTTGTTGGTCAACCGCAAGACTTCCTTTCCAAGATGAGAATATTATTTATCGTGATGTCGTGATTCGTATTGTTCGATATTTTTTGGGCTTGTATCATGCGAGGCAATTCTTTTTTCTTTTCAATAGTTCTCGTGGCTTGATAGATGGTCTTTGTGGGAAGAATGTAAGATTTATACGTGTATTTATTAGATATAC
Source organism: Eufriesea mexicana (assembly GCF_001483705.2). Lineage (NCBI taxonomy): Eukaryota > Metazoa > Arthropoda > Insecta > Hymenoptera > Apidae > Eufriesea > Eufriesea mexicana. The sequence goes on from NW_016907973.1 coordinate 276,106, forward strand.
TATTTCGATATTTCTAGCTTGGGCTATAGATCACGAAGAAACAATTTTTAGGTATTCCATGTCCCCTAATAATTACTGCAATTATTTACACGATTTATTCCAATTTAAATAATTAAATTCATATTAATCATAATGAATCGGAGGAATTACAATACACGTAATTAAATAAAACATACGGTATAAGCAATATTCCAAAAGAAAAGAATGATGAATTTTTACATATATGTACATATATTTCGAATATACTATTCCTCATATTTTTACCTCGGAGTATAAATTATTGAAGAGACAATTTTTAGGTAATCCATGTTCCTTAGAGTATGATTATTTACACGATTTAAAATCTGCTTGTAATTTATACTTTATTCCAACTTAAGTAATTAAATGAAACATACGGTATAATATTTTCGGAAATTATTCCTTCATCCTTTGCTGGACTCGCCAATGTGAGGACTATAAAATATATATAATTATTCGATCTGTCCTTACGCGATCCAGTGACAAATTGAATTTCAGTTCTGACATTGATACTCTCGCAATTTTCTCGTGTCGTCTCATATCCCTGGAAGGCTGTTTCCGGCTGGATCAAAGATTCTCGAAATATTTCATGCAGCTACTGTCTTCCAAGCTTCCTGGACGTTTCCTCTGCTCGTGTAAAGGCATGGAATTAAGTCCACACTAATCGCGCGGATAATGGACAAGCGTGAAGCCTCCTCGACGCGTAATTCCTCATTCCAGCAGGGAGATGCGACATTGTACCGTGTACAGGGGGATTTACTCGCGTAAACAGATGGTGTTGCTGGCCACCAAGTAGCCTGTGTGGCATTCGCGGTTTCGTCTAGTCTAAACGAGCTGACCTAGGGACAGAATAAAGCGTCTTGTGATTTTAGACACGATCCTGATTTTCGATTTTTGATTTTCCGTAGAGATTTGACCTTTACGTACGTCAGACCAAGCCTTTGGTCAGGATTTTCGAGAATGTGCTATGTCAGTTATGGGAAGAATGAATAAAATATAATAACTTATGGGTGAATAGTAATTCTTTGGATTCCATTGGAACCATTATGGTGACGTTGATAATTTACAGCGTTGGTTATTTGATTTTATTTTCAATGATTAGGGTGGAGAGCAGAAGAAGGGTAGTTTTCAAAATGGAAGCTTCGATTTTTGAAGGTTTCTTTATCGCAACAGTCTGTTAGATTTATTGGATCAGAGAAGAGGTGGAGAAGTTTTCAGAGTGCAAAGGGATGATTTCGAAAGTAAATGTAAGAAATGTAAGACCAGAGATGAATAATAACTCTGTGTGTTCTATTGGTGCCATTATGGAGACGTTGATAACTTGCAGTGTTGGTTATTTAATTTTATTCTCATTCACGAAGATGGAAGACAGAAGGCTACTTTTCGAATTACAGTCTTCAACTTCAAGAAGCTTCTTATCACAAGTCTGTTAGAGTAGTTGCTCGAAGGAGTGGAAAGGTTCCCAGAATACAAAGGGGTGCTATAAAAAATAAATACGAGGAATACAACAGCAAAGACTGCGAGAGTACAAATTGCTATTAAAAACAGCGGGGCAGGTCAGAATGATTCATCAGTCCATCTTCCTCCGACCAACATCACCGTCTGCGATTTTCCATTTTATTTCTTCGGATATTTTGTTCGACCTTTGAATGCAACAGGAGACAGATCTGCAGTGATTATTCGCGAGCTATAGAAAGACACACCTAACAGGAGGAAAGGGAAGCTGCTAGTGTTAACGAGCTTTCTGAAAGAGCTAAATTAAACGCTGTAGCTTGATCAGCTTCTTTCTGTCGCTTCCATTCGCTTCTCATCCTCTCGTTTCCCCTTTTCTCCCTTATTTATCCACGTTTACCTTCCAGCTTTCGTTTCTCCGCTGTTTTCTTTCGTTCTCGCTTTTATCTCCTCCTTTCACTCTTTTTTTCTACCCTCTTTGTGTCTTCCAGAGTTTTTCCTTTTCCTTTTGTTCGCCACGTATCCGCTATTGTTCCCCATCGTTATTCCAGGCCGACGCTGAAAAGCTGGCAACGAAACGGATCGTCGTCGACTAGAAATCGACGGTCTCTTTGTGAATGACGGAAAACAGGGAACGATTATCGCGGAATCGTCCGTCGACGAGGTAAATTCATTTCGCGGCCTTAAATCAGCGGCTGCTTCTCGTTTTCCAGCGTTTGCCCCGGGTGGAGGGAATCGGTCGATGGACCGAATACCGGAGAATCGAAATTCGAATACCGCGGTTACAAATCTGATTGATACGTTTTCTTTTTCCGAGTCGACCATCGGAATCGGTGAATTTGTCCTTTGATTTCACGTCTTTTGTATGACGATTTGGGAAACGGGATCCTGACCACCTCGTCGTCCTTTTGTATAGGAACTGGCTACAGTTCTAGGCGAGTCTCCGAAATTTTTATATTTTTTCTGCCGCGATTTTTATTCCACGAGATTTCATCCTGACTATGTTCCTGTGTATGTAACAAGTTAAGAATGTTTATATTGGAGGATAGACAGATACAGTTGTAGATAGAAATGGACACCAATATCTTCCATTAATCTTCAATATCTTTTTTTAACAATTAACGTATTGGTATATTTAGATAAAATATTTAAATGATGAAAACAACTCGCAATAAACTATTTTAAATAAAAAATTGATTGACACTTTCTAGAAAATTCTTCTCTCTCTCTCTTTTACTTTTATTAACCGTTACATAGCAATGTTTCCTCTTTGAAGATTCTCGCATAATTGTTTTATTCTGGCATATTCTTCTAAACATTTTTTCAAACATCACTCACACTAGACTACCCTCGTACATAATATATTTATATCATCGCAAATGAATTATTCAATGATTTATTCAACCTCATTCGCATTCATACATAAAACCAACACTCACAGCAGTGATGTGTACACGATTAATACCATATTTAAGTCTATCTGATTAAAATTGGTTCTAATTTTGCCAAAAGCAGCTATGATTTTTTAGCAATTGCAAAAATAAGCCTGACAAGTTCTCCTTTTCTTCGAATATTAATTTGCTCAAGGATTCATGATTGCATCTAAAGATTTGAAGCAGTGTTATCCTATTGTGCACACCATTGCATGCACACCCTTCGATGTTGACTGTTTCAAAGTCCTGACTATGTTTCTACGTATGTAACAGGTACAATGATGTGTTCCTTGATACAGTGTACACGATCAATGTCAATTTTGAGTCTATGAATAAAAATCGATATTAATTTATACCTAGGCAATTGCAAATGGAGTGGAATAGACACTCAGCCAGCATTAGCGTATTGCACATTTGCTATAAATCTTTTGTATTTTCAACCAACTGTACTTCCACCATACCATAACACTACCGTTCTCATCTCTATATTCACGTGCATTTCATTCAGCCGTTTGTTAGATAAAAATACAAACAAAAATAAACGAAAAGGAAGAAAATGTTTCTCGATTTCACACAGGAAGATACCTCATTCCTCCATCGTGATACTCACCATGGGGCGACTTGCTTTAAAGTTTTACAAACACATCGGGGCAATCCGTTTACTCCTAATGGAATCTACCTGTTCTCTCTCTTTCTCTCTCTCTGTCTATGTACATATACACGTTTTCTTTTTCTCGCTGTAAAGATCCACGAGGTACAAGCGGCGCAGCGTTAATAAAGAAAACGTTAATAACAATCGCCAAACAGAGTCTCAATTTCCTCTGGCAGAGGAGGTTCTCGGGGGTTCTCTTCCTTCTAAAATGTGTACAAAAGCAACTCTCGGGCTATACGAGAGGATCGAGGAGGGAAAGTATGCGCGTGCACGACAAGATGAACGACGTGTTTTCACGATGGCCCGGCAACTACTCGTAATTGCATAAAGCGGGGCACAACGGCGCAATAAAATTGCTGCTCTTCCACGTTGTACGGCCTCCGTCTTCCACGATCCTACGCCCGGGATTTTTGACTCGATTTACCCCGTATACCTGTTTTTAACAATCTTAATTACGTTTCGCCGGCGTTCAGCCTAGGGTACAGTGTCCCTGCAATTTTCGACGGTCAGCTGCACGCAATTTAAACAGTTTCTCGGACGAGATTTTATTTTTTCCATCTTTTTTTTTTACATAAAATTAACATCGCGGCGCTGTGCTGTATCTTAGTGCGTAATCTTCTCCTAGATTAGCTTTTTCTATTTTTCTTCCCTCTATTTTGCAGCCGAGGTAATTGCTCTCCCGCGAGGGTAATTTCCGATGGAACGCGACGCCGTGCGATCACTCGCGCGAAATTTGAATATTTATCGCGGATTTTTAGGAAGCCAAGAGTTTCGCAGGAATTGAAAGTCTCGCTGGATTTTTAATCCCCAGGCTGGTTATCGGGTAGCGAATGGAAATGGTCTCGCTGAATTTTCGAACGTCCCTGTGTAATTTGCACGATTCTTTGCTTCGGATTTTTTCCCTAGACGGAGCTAGGGATATTTTATATGGGAATTTTACGGCGATGTTTGCCCGGGTTGCTTCCGTGAATTTCTTTGAATTTTATTGTCGCGGTACGACTATTTGGTTACGCGACGAAGAGCGTTGAATGCATTTTGGAGGAGAAAAATCTCAGGAGTGTTGATAATGAGGCGACCAGCTTTCCTACGACGATGTTGCTACCAACTGGTGCGCCACACAATGTTCATGAATTTTTTACGAGAGAAAACCGACTGCAGAAGGATCGTAACAGTCGCGAATTTACTTTCACGAGGTTACTTCTTTCGTCTTGTTATGCTCCCTTTGGATCCATTCCTACGATCATAATGGTCATCTTAATCGGTTCTGAATAAAAATCAAGTAGGTTCGCACTGAACGAAGATCATTCTCCCTCAGAACCTTCGAGAGGTTCAATGTTCATCGATTTTAAAAGAAAATTGGGTGAAAAATTCAATTACTTATTTTTCGCTAAATAAGTCAGGCTTGGAAAATTATTTCGAAAATTATTCACTGCTTTATTAAGAAAATAGAATATTACAGAACAGAAATATTCCAAGTCGTACGAAAAAGCATCAGAAAAATCGTATTTATCTATTTCTCGAAAAACAGATTAAGAGAAGTATCGTAAATTTTGCAAAACGTGGCGGAAAATTATCCCACGTATTTTAAGGAATTTTCCGCATCGTTGGGAACATCTAGGGGTAATTCTATTATCCTGGGTAACTTACTTTCGCAGAAATTGCAGATGAGCTAAGAATTAAAAATCTTCACACATTGCCAAACTCGAAAGAACATTTTCATAAAACTCATACGTGTTTTTCAATAAACAAATTATTCTAAAGAAATAAAAGCATCTCGAATTTTTCAAGAAAAGCGTCGGAAAATCTTATTTAGCTTTCAATAAACAGATCAATCTTGGAAGATAAAAATCTCCGTAATCTCCTAAAGGAAGCTCCGCAAAAGCGAATTTAATTTTAATCCGAAAAATATCCTCAGCTGGCTCTGAAAAAATCAGACCAATCCGGAAAAATTGAAAGAGCCAAACTCATTTGTAAAAGTCGTTAGAAAATAATTCCACGCGTTTTGGAGCGTCTTCTGCACCGTCGAATGTGTCTTGAGGACATCTCGGGGTTAATTCCGCCATTAGCCCGGATAATTTAGTTCCGTGCAAACTGCAGGCGAGGAAGAAATTCAACCGGTGACAATGGACACCTCAAAAGCGTAGCCCTGAGAGGGAAGGAGAGGAAGAGAGAGGAAGATAGAGGAAGATAGAGGGAGATAGAGGGAGAGAGCGCATTAGCCGGGCTCAAAGCTTTCGGGAGAAAGTCTAGCGCAGCCTCTTGTCTCTCTTGTCAACTCTTGTCTGCAGTTTATCTGCTACAAGTGTTCCGAATACACAGAGGGTCGCGTAAAAGCAACGAGGCAGCCGTGGGCCGCGAGTGTGAACGCTTCTGAAGCAGTCTCTCCTCTCTTCTCGTCGACTGTACCTTGGAATTTTCGTCTGTGCCCTCTGTTATAGTAATTCGATTGGTGTTATGGTGGCAGCGAATGGATGAATACAAGGGGAACGCGAAGGATTGGAAATTTTAAAAGGGATTTCGAAGGAGAGTTTACCAGAGATTGCGTAGAACTAGTTGAAAACGCATTTTCATATCGTTGTATTAACCCTTTCACGGATAAATGAAAATTTATGCAAATGGTATGACGTGATACGAAGAAAATTCGAAGATCATATCGGTAAAGTTAGAAAATAATTCAACGATGTGCACGATGTTTACGGTAAACGTTTATTGAAGATATGAGCCGTGGTGGCGCTAGTGAGTTAAGTGGAAAATCGTCTTAAGGCTGTCGACACGTTTAAGGGTTAATGAAGAAAATCTTCATTCGCAAATAACATAAAGTATATTTAATGAAAATATAAATTATGATACGAGAATCCTTTGTTTAATCTTCTTTAAAAATTGATTTTTATTTATTATGATATTTTTTTAAATTTATTATAACCATCCAATCTTCGATAGGAGATTCTCAGAGAAAATTGGTTCCTTCTGTTAGAAAATTTATGCAAATGGTATGACGTGATACGAAGAAAATTCGAAGATCATATCGGTAAAGTTAGAAAATAATTCAACGATGTGCACGATGTTTAACCATCCAATCTTCGATAGGAGATTCTCAGAGAAAATTGGTTCCTTCTGTTATTACCAATTTGAGGAGACTAAAATTATTTGAAATAATCCCGATCATTCTATCGACAATTCTGTTTAAAAAATTTCTTCGCGCAATAAATAATCGATGCTTTCAGGTTACACGATCATTGGCGTAGGCAAACGTTAAATCGTCGAGATGAATACCATTCGGTGTACTTCTTCCCTCGTTACCCCGGGAAGGAAGAAATTCTTCGAAGCCCGTGTTTCATCCGCGAATTCATGGTCCGGGGACGAGATTTTAATGAGAAGCGAGCGAGTTCGTGGTTCAGTGGCTCGATCGTAAAAATAAGTCGTCGATGAAACTGCCAGGGTTTCCTTCTTCTAATTAGCCTCGGTTTCCAGCGCTTCCCCCTTCCGGAATCGAACCATCATTGTAGCTGGCAACACGTGAAATTAACTGTTCAACGAGCCTCGTAAAAAGCGATATAAAAAAGGAATTCATGGCGGTTAGCGCGCAGCAGGAAGCTATCTCCATACCGGGTGGGACGCGTCGTAAAAGTGCACGCAGGTATCAAACCCGAACCCGCGTATATTGGCCTTAAACTTTTCCGCATCTTATTCGCGAGCTTGCCGCACTTTTTATTCCCAAATATCCTTGTTTGTCACGTTTTACGCTTTTTCCTCGTTTTTTTAAAATAGTATTTTTTTCAAACGTTTATGAAGTTGTTTTATCATAATGGATACAGAGGGTGTTTATTCTAGGATTAACAGAATTTGGTGGAATATTCCCAAAATTGTTAAAATTTTGTTATACTCTTTGGTAAATAGGTTTGAATAATTTTGTGGGGGTTCTTCCCTCACTGTTGTCGTCAGCTGGACGTAGGTATCTTCGATGAGATGGTGGTGCTGGAAGGGATGGACGAAAAAGGAAGGGCCTGCTAGGTAGCCTGACTGAGGAGTCCACTAGCAGGCTGAAGCGAAACACATCCCTTCCTTATGCAAAAATATATAAGATTAGGCGAGCTACGGTTACCAATAAGGTGGCGTGAGTGAGGAGCACGTAGCAATGATAACCGGGGTCTCAAATCGAAGTGGCGATCCCCTTGATCCGCGATTAATGAACGAAGGAGGCCCATCCTTAAAAGGGTAGGTCGAGGACAGTTCCTGGACAGGTCCGAAACAGTGCTTTGAGGGGAGTTATTGAGAGATAGTTTTTAGGAAAAAGTATTAGCAGACAGTTCTTGCTGAATATTAGACCCCCCTTACACTTAGGTCTCTTTTACTTGCTACTTAACATAGCAGGACGGCTATTACGATACCACTAGGAAACCACGAGAACAGCAAAACAATCTCTGTTGGGGGAACCCGCGCAACTATTCTCTTATAATTCTATAGGGGGTTCTCCCCCACTAGTTGTGATCGGTTGGTCAGCAGTATCCTTAATATTGCGAAGGTACTGCAAGGCACGAAAAGAAAAGGAAGGGATGTGTTTTGTCCTGGGCCTGTTAGTGGACTCATCAGTAAGGCTACCTAGCAGGCTCTGTCTTAGATGGAAACATTATCAGAATCCTGGAAAATTCCATATATAGGAAACGGAAGGGTTTTACTTTTTACTGCGAGAAAGTCCTCTAATCTCTTTTAAGTAGTAATCCATGTATCGTCGAGGGTGAGAATGTTTTTTCCATAATTTTTTCGCGGGCATAGTGATCAGACAAATATTAGATCTCTTTTTAAAAAATTAATTTAGCTTTGATATTTGGAAAATATTTATGCCAATGTGTTCCTTCGCGTAGTAAATAATTTTTGGTGAAAATGATGTCTTTTGAAAGAGTAGAATTTTAGTCCTACGGCTCACGCTGCGTGTCTAAAAGTTTGGTTAGCTTAGATGAGTATAGAATTTTGCATCCCTAGCTACTGCAATTATTATCGGCGAAGTCGTTAAAAGGATATGATACTTAACGATACCCTGAAACCTTTCTCATTCTTTAGCCGTATTTCTTTGGCGACCAAATTCTCGTGAGCCTCTTTCATCCTTCATCGTTATACCATTTTCTTCATATTTTCTTCTTCCGTGTTCATGCTTTCCTTTTCCACCTCGGTTATTTCTTTTTATCCTATTTCCTTTCTGCCCCTCTTGCCTCTTTTCAAGCACTCGCATTTTCCTTCCATAGGACAGTCCTTAATCCTCGGTTGATCAAGTACACTGGCCCCTGCAATTGTCGTTGTTGCTGTTATTGTAGAAAGATATATCAAATATTAAAACAGCGTATGTAAAAATATAATAAAAAGTATTACTCAATTGTCAGAAATTTTTCCAGACTTTTCTTAACTGCTTTTGGATCAACAAGTTCGCTGGCCACCTATCCATACTGCAATTTATTAAATTTTACTATCCTCGAAGAATTAGATGAAAATTAGGATGAGAAACTTGTTTCATGTTATTCCCTGTTATTCTCAATAATTATATCAATATATTATACTTGACTACGAGTTTTTGTAGATTTTGGTGAAACGCTAACCATCTTCAAGAAGACTATTCTAGGCCATTTAATCCTTTGCATTACGATTTGTCTACGAAAAATTCTGCCTGGAAATAGCATTTAATTTTAGTTAACTACTATATACCTTATTCCATCCACGATAGAATTAGATAAAAATTTTGGAAATTCTTCAAATTTCGTGCGAAATGTAATTATGGTCACCTGATTAAATAGAATCAATTGGTGACGAGTTGTACTCGTCTCTTCTCTTTACACATATACTATCTTATATTCTTCTGTCCTCTTTCTTTCCTACGTCTGTTGCTAAATAGTGTGCATTAACAAACTAACGCGTTAATAAATTAATATTATACATTAAATATTAATTTATTAAAAATACAGTAAGTATTATAATCCAATAATGTATAGTCGTTCTGCGAACGGTGTCGCTTTAAATTTTACACCCCCGATAGAGAATTATATTCCATTCGAAATACTCTCTGTACATTCCAGCCAAATTGATTCGCGAATCTACATAAATCTGATTGGACAGTTTGCAAGGAGAACACTAATTCCTGGAACAGAGAAAGCGGATCCAGGTGACTCGCAATATTCAGCCGGGGTGAAAGATACTCCAGAGGTATCGGGACTCGAGGGTTGAACAACATTTTACAAGTTTAATGGCGAGAAATTAGATTCTGCAGGAAGTTGGGTCTAACTTTTTTAACGTTCGCCAACTTTTTTCCCTCGTGCTCCTTCCTAACTCTTCCTCTCCTTCTTCTTCTACATTCTCCGCTGCTTTCCGCGCTTTTATTTTCCCCTCGTTCTTGCGCAGGCTTTTGTGCTCGCGGAAGAAGTGGCAAGTTTGGGAGAAATCGCCCCGACAAGAATAATTGCGAAGGGTCTGCGTTCGCGCGGAATCCCTCGTCGTAGTTTCATTCTGAATTTTGCGAGTTCGCATGTCCCGAGTCGGCTAAAAGCCGAGTTACAGCAGTTTAATTAAATTATGGTACAATTTCTTTTCCACAGCGCCGTTTCCGTTTTTCTCCCCGACTGCGCAGCGTGCTTTATAATGAGCCGCATTCCACGCGCAATTTTAACGTTTTATCGCGCTGCAAGAAAGGCTGGCGAATTTCTTTGGCCCAACAGGGTTCATTCTTTTCTCCCCCGATTCGTACTCGCGTGCATAAGTTCGTGTTCGGTACTGTTAATTTACCCCGATGGAACTCGAAGGATTTACATGGTTTCGATCTCCAAACGGTTGCTTTTAACCCTTTCGCTATTATGAGTGACTATAGTCACCGGTCATGATACGCCATCTACACACGATGGGTGATTATAGTCACCGGTTATCAGACGCTATCTACACACGACGGGTGACTATAGTCACCGGTCATGAGACGCCATCTACACACGATGGGTGATTATAGTCACCGGTTATGAGACGCCATCTACACACGACGGGTGACTATAATCACCGGTTATTAGATGCCATCTACACATAACGGATGATTATAGTCACCGGTTATGACACGGCCGTCTACACACGACGGGTGATTATAGTCACCGGTTATCAGACGCTATCTACACACGACGGGTGACTATAGTCACCGGTTATTAGATGCCATCTACACATAACGGATGATTATAGTCACCGGTTATGAGACGCCATCTACACCCAACGGGCGATTATAGTCACCGGTCATGACACTCCATCTACACACGACGGATGACTATAGTCACCGGTTATCAGAGGCCATCTACACACGACGGGTGACTATAGTCATCGGTTATCAGACGCCATCTACACACAGCGATTGACTATAGTCACCAGTCATGAGACCTCATCTACACACGACGGATGGCTATAGTCACCGGCCACAAAAATTGAGTTAAAAATTAAGACAACTGCTACCGTACCGCTTAGCTCCCTTCGCAAAGAATTGCAAACGCTATTGCGATGATCGGTTTTTCTTTTTCTTTTTCTTTATTCTTTAAAAAACTTGGCCCCAAATACTAAAGAGTAGTATTTCCACCTTTGGCATGGCGCTTCCTTCTACGGGAGGGCCTCCGCAGCGACGTCCACCGTAGCAAAAGGGTTAAATTCTAGTTTTATAGGATCTATGTTCGTTACGGTGGGACAAGTAGCTGAGAGATTGGAGAGTTTTATGATGCAGTCGAGAATTTTCGTATAAGATAGTATCACGAAAGCGAAATATAATACTGGTGAATGGAACTTTTCGGATTTTTGTCGTTTCAGTCTTCGAATACTCGGTTTTATGTCTATATTCACCAGTTAAATTTTTACAGAGGAATCTCGAGATTAGAAATTTTTCAAGCTTTGTTTAGTATTATTGGAATTAAATAATGAGTAAAGAAATTGGAGGAAAATTCTGATTCGAATATTTTAATTTGGAGAAATTCTGTGTCATCTTTTCTCGAATGCAATGTCGCTGTAAGCAGACGAAATCAGGAAAATTTATCACGCCACTGTGATAAAAAAATTCCGAAAAGAAATTATAATCAGAGCGTGGAAAAATACTGGAACTTTGAGGGTCTATTTGGTTCTCATAAAAAGATTTCTCGTCCGTAAAAAAATTGTTTCGTGTAGAACTCATTATGCTCTATATGTATGCAAACTTTCATTAAAATCAAAACTTTCTGGTTAGACGAATTTCCACGTAGTACAGTGTGCTAATACCTCTTTTTACTGGCTATAGGTAGAACACAAAATAGGCGATTTTGTATTATATTTTTATTTGATTCTCGATCGTGAATTCGAAGGTACTATAATTTAGTCACCATGTCAGCCAATTATGGTAGTCAAGCAGTTATTATAGTAGTAATTGACGAATGGTACTTTTGGAATTTATATCACTTCAACGTTAAAACATCCAATAATTTTGGCTACAACAACGAGGAATCATTAAAACATGACACAGTGAAATTAAAACCGCGATAATAGTAATAACAAATGGTATTTAAGTATTATATTATTCCGAAATGAACCCCTTGCACTACAGTAACTACAGCCCAGCTCGTTATTAAAATAACACAAAAATGAGTTATGCTCTTCATACTGGTAATAAAATTATACCTCACATTCTTGGACACAAGTGAAATTCCCATAACTTCTGAAACTTAAAATTATCCTACTGCCAATGTAAAATTAGATATTTCTTCAATACCAAAGATTTTGCAATTAAATCGTACTACAAGGGGTTAAAACACTCGTTAATTTAATGTACATTAAACATTTTTATATTAATAATAATTTATATAAATTATAATAAATAAATAAATTAAATTTATTAGCTTTCAATTTTAAAAAATTTATTAAATATGTACATGATATATCTATGATTTGCTATGAAAATTTCGAGTAATAATCATAGTGAAATAAGAAATATGAAACAAAGAACCTTGAACTCATCTGTGTATATATGTGTGTGTGTGTGTATATATATATATGATCGTAAAGTGTGTTAGTATGAGTAACGACGAGAGACATGATCTGTCAATTTAATCGCACGTATGTTTTGAACGGTGCTAATAAGGAAATATGAAGAAAATTTGTCGAATGATAGAATCAAGTAGAGTAAGTAACGTTTAACCGGACGTTTGGCTGGCCGTTGCGGTATGGATCCAGTAGTTTTGACCGGTTGTGGTCAGGCATCACCTGCAGCGTGACAGCCAGTAGTCTGGCAGCAGTTGTGGTCAGCCGTTTAATTCTCCGTTACTGTTTAGATAGGTAGCTTTACGATTCTTCAATTAGAAATAATTCCTATTAATTCGACGTTGATTAATAAAGAAATAACACACCTTCTCTCTCTCGGAACGAATTTTTAAACAAACAATTTTAATGAAAGCTTCCCTACGGAGCAGTTGCTCAATTGCGTATTAACGATATAACCGTTCGTGCTTGGATACTCTTTCGTTGGCCCCTTAAAAATTAACGCACTTACACCGACCAAATTTCACATACGCAGCAACGTGCTCGATTTTCCATTAATTTTACTGAATAATTCAGCGATCAGCACGTCGAAATCAATTATCACTTACGCGTTATAATTCTAGGTTAATACGGCTAATTTTCAGGGAACTGCGCTGCTCGTAATTGTCAGTGAAAAATGTAATAAAATTCCCATATACAGGGTACGCGAAGAAAAGACTACCCGAAAATCCCGATGAAGAAAAATTACTATACTTTTCCAATTTTCATAAACAGAATGGAGTACTTGAAACTTCCCAATTGAATAACTCGTTTATTATTTTTAATGACGAAAAACAAGCATTAGGCAAAAGTTGCTTGGTTCCAAGTGGTATATAAACTGATAACGATGATTTTGTTATGGGTCCAGGCCTAGAGAACATTTATTATTAATCACAGGTCTATTATCATACTTAACGTTAAATGATCTCGAATGACTTCATTCCTAGGTCATTATATTCGTCTTAAAAAAGGTTCTGTCAAAATATAAATAAAAACTATGTCACTCCTGTCATTCGAAAAGACAGGATTGACCTTGACATGCCCTCTACACCTTCCCCCATATCAAAATCATTGTCACGAGTTTATCAATCTTCTCAGAATCAAAGAAATTTGTCTAACACTTCCTTTTTTCTATTGAAAACAAGAGAATTATTCAGGCAGAAAGTTCTATGTGACCCACCCTGTATTGCACATCCATATTACCAAATTTCCCTAGTTATTTTCCCCTATAAGAATTCTGCTCTTCCTCAGAAGCTTCTCCAAAGGAATCCCTCGATAAACGCGATTCAAGGAGGAAAGGAATTAGAATAAACGTAATCAGGATCAAATTTCGATCCACGTTTACCAGGTACACACGATCCATGCATAAAACATGGAAACCCTTTCCCCTCAGAACGCTTCTCCAAGAATCGTCGCCAACTTCGCGAGCCTCGTTCGTCGAGGAACGTCCAAAGGCTTGAACCGCGACGAATCGAGCGCTGTATTCTCCTCGAGTTTACTGAAACCACCACCGTGGAGAGAAAAAAGGAAGAGAGAGAGAGAGAGAAAGAGAGGAGAGAGAGAGAGAAAACAGACGTTCATTCGAGAGTGGAGGCTGTACGCCGCTTACCCTTCCACTATTAATTGCCAGCGACGCGTTCCCCTTTCTGAGGAAAACGCGTCCAAGACGAGTGACGACGGCTCGTTGACTCTCGGGCCTTAAAACCAGGGAAAGTCGCGCTTTTCTCCTCGTCGCATCAACAAGTTTGGTTAATTATGAGGCGGCGGGGCGAGCTGCCGCCGTGAGAAAGAAGCACGAGCGCGTTTGTTGACTTTTCATCGGCCAGACGTTTTAACGGGTCGAGATAAAACATTTTTGGGAGTTCTTTGGATCGGCTGTTACTGTGCGAAAGAGTGGTTAGTAGGAATAGCGTAGAGTGATTAACTTTGAGGGAATAGCGAGAAAAGAGGAGATTGACCTCGAATTTTTGCGAGGTATTTCCTGTGGATCGTTACAGGGAAGATAAAGTGGTGAAATAATTTGTGACCTTGAAACAAAAGAATTCGAGTTGGTTGCGAGTTTAGAAGAGAAAGGGGTGCCAAGGGGTGGCAAGAATAGGGTAGTGTGATTACTATTGAATAAATAACAAGAAAACAATACAGTGATGTCAAGGGACGTGTTATTGAAATGGAAAGATGGAAAATCTGACTAGGAATTTTTACCAGAAATTATTTTTTAATAGAAGTTTGCATAATTATTAATTTTATGCTTCATTGTGAAACAGTAAAGTAATTGGCTACCACGAGATAAAAGAGTTCAAGTTCGTTGTGCCTTTAGAAGGGAAAAGGGTGCCAAAGGATGGCAAGAATAGGGTAGTGTGATCACCCTATTGAATAAATAGCAAGGAAACTATGATGATTTCAAGAGACGTGTCATTTAAATGGAAAGAAGGAAAACCTGGCTAGCAATTTTTACTTTCTATTAGAAATTACTTTCTAAAAGAAGTTAGTTTAATTAAGAATTAATAAAGCAAGCTACCACGGTATGAAACATTACAGATACTCCGCAGCTACAGTAGATATAAATAACGAGAATAGGGTAATGCAATTATTACGTATTACCTAGATGAACAGCAAAGTTTTTAACGAGTAATATCGGTAAAAAATTAATTTGTTACAATGTTCATAGCAGTGGCTTGATTAATCATGAGCCAGCGAGACCAGCTACCATCGAGAGATATCAGAAACTGGATACGCGTTCTGGCGTCTTTTGCTCCGATTATTTCCCAGGTTAAAACCGTATAGATAACGAGTGTAAGATTCTATAATTATCTCCCAACGAATAACGCAGAAAAATATCGGATCCGAAGAAATATGCGAATTTCCGATACGAAACTGGCCGAGAAATATCGGGTAACGCGAAGAGCAGCAGGAGCAACCCTACACAGGTGCAAATTCGAGCCATACCGATATCTCGAATTTCATCGACTAACTTCCTTTCCAATCGTTATCGTTTTAATTGCAAATTGGGGATTGCAGGAGGCAATTTTTCCTACACAGCCGCCACAAACGTTGACCGGCGATAGGTTTTTGGCCGCGCGAATCTCTTCTCAGCGGTGAGCCTGCTTTCCGAATGCTCTAGTTAGCTTGCTCCAAGGGATGGGAAATTCGGAACGACAGTTCGGATAGGAGTTTTCGCTATGCAAAGTATCGAATATTTTATTAGAGCGTTCCGAGTGTCGCGTTTCCTCCGCATATTTCATACCGGTTCGCCTAATGTCTTCGATGTTCGCTGGCTTCTATACGCGAATACTGGCTCAATCGATCTGCCGGATCGCGGAAGATCGCGAAACTCCTGTATCATTGCGATACCAATCTTCGACCAACTTTTCATTCTTCGAGATTCGCTCTCTTTCGAAATTGAAATTGGAAGACTGGTGAACTAACGCGACGCCTGCGAGAATGGAATTGTTGGGAGCCGTGAGTTGTCATGGTGGATGGAGCACACTCTCAGTTTGCTCGACCATTTGAGATACTGAGCATATATGGATATGCAATAAAGGATACTTTCGTGTTTGTGTATGCTTTATTACATTGGTAACTGTTGTCATTTCGATTGTGATATGTATGTGTTATACTAAGTGTTTTGTATGCATGCTGACTGAGCTCTGTCTGAGTTCTGGTTAGCTTCTGATGTATTTTGTTCGAGTTCTGTACGATTTCTGCTGTGTTTTGACTGAGTTCTGTACGATTTCCGATGTGTTCCGACTGAGTTCTGTAAAACGTCTGCTATGTTCTGTCTGAGTTCTGTAAAACGTCTGATGTGTTCTGACTGAGTTCTGAGTAACTTCTGTAATGTCTTGTCGTGGACACTTTCGCGTTTGTGTATACTTTATTACACTGGTAATTGTTGCGATTTCGAATGTGATGTGTATGCTTGAACTAAGTGTTTTATATACGTTTTGTCTGAGTTCTAGTTCGCTTCTGATGTATTTTCTTCTAGTTCTGTATGATTTCCGATGTGTTCTGGCTGAGTTCTGTAAAACGTTGGATGTGTTTTGACTGAGTTCAGTAAAACGTCTGATATATTCTGAGTTCTGTCAAACGTCTGATATGTTCTGACCGAGTTCTGTAAAACGTCTGATATGTTCTAACTGAGTTCTGTAAAATGTCTGATGTGTTCTGACTGAATTCTGATTGACTTCTGTAAAGTCTTGTTGTGTTCTATCCGGTGTCTTTTCAAATTTGTTTTAATTGGTTAATAATGGATAACAGTGGATGAAAGATAGAGGTTTTGATTAGACATGTTTCTTTCGAAAGGACCTTTGATTGAGAAGTGGAAAAGTGTCAAGGTAGTTTCCCTTTCGATAATGTTTTAATTAATATCGCGATTTATGCATAGATGTCTGTTCGTAGCTTCAGTGGGTCAGTCACACGTGGGTCCAATCTATTGGGTTTGCCTACAGACCATAAGCTTGTACGTAGTCCATACCTTTCTGTTAATTATATTGCTCAATCCCCTAGAAGGGCGGTAAGACATGTCTTGCCTTCCGTGTTGCCATCGCAACAGGAATATCCCGATATTTCTACTATTTCTGACAAATCGATTAAATTATAGGCTGTTACACGATGTTTCACGATTCGTATTCCCGTTTACATCGACTTTCTAAAAAATTCCGCTTATATACACGCGAATCCGCTCCGCGTTTCAGCTCCCCGGCCCTCGCAGCTTCATTTTCCCGAAGCCCTCGAATCCTCGTTTTTCCCCCTAAAACACATTGGGTCGTTGGTCCTGGAGGATTAAAACGTTTTTTGAAACGCGGAATATCCCAGTTCAGACCGCACGGATCCTCCCGCGACGTCGTTGGCATGCCAATGCTCGCGCTGCGCTTAGTTCCAGCGGAAAGCAGATGCATGCGCGAGGAACAAAGGGGGAGGAGAAATGAAAAATAAAATGGAAAATAGAAAAATTGCACGGGCAGAAGGAAAACCCTTGCGCGTGTTTGCCGCGCGAGGAAAAGGATCTTTTTATCGAACTCGCCCTTCCGTCAGTACCGAGCAGGTACTCCGATTTTTATTTACTCGCGTTCAATAACATCGAGTCGTTCTCGAAACGAAACGTCGGACATTTTCAGCCGCTCGAAATGCAAATGTTTCGCGAACGTTTCATACACTTCGCCGTTCTATTTAATGTTCCCGTGGTGGGATATTTTTCCCTTTTCTCCCGTTAGCAAACGGGAACACTTTAATTTCAGCAAAGAGACCTCTTTCCTTTTCTCCGTCTTCCATTCTGCCTTTCTTTCCTTTTTATTCCTACGTTTAAATCTTACATTCGTCTCTGAAGATATTAATTAGTGTATTAATTAAAGAATTAATTAGAAGCATTAATCGGAGTACACGAGAGAAGGAAGATTGGTTGAAACAGGTGCATAATCGCGAATAGCACGAGTCTCATCCATGGTCCGTACGTGTGAAAAGGCTCGAAAAGTAGCGAAATCCTCGTGGTTCAGTCAACAGGATCTCTAAACAGGGATATATGAGCCCTTCACTGCACAATATTTGCAGTTTTTGAAAAATCTCAAATATAAAAAGTTACGACTATACCAAGTGCTTTGACACTTAAATTTAAGATTTTTCAAAAAGTGGAGTTAATCCATTTGTGCAGTGAAATCATGTGGCTCATATATTAGTCGTTTGCGTACCACGAGCCGCTTTGCAGTCTTCAGATTTCGTGTCGAATAAACCCGGGGCATTTGACAGCGATACAAAGAATTGACAGTACGCTCACAATTTGCTGAAACGCACTTATTTTTAGTTTAGCTACACATTAAGCAATTCCGTAAGTTACGTTGTGGCAACTTTATTAAACCAAACGTATTTTCATTTAATTCTTTGGGTGCGAACAGCGCCTTTAGTCGCTCAACCAGAGTTTGTCCCTTCGAGCGCACAACGTCTTTAGTACCTGCCCAGTAACTGCCCACTAATGCCCATTAAATCGTTCGTTTTCGAATGAAAAGATTTTTTCACATAATCGAATATAATTCACCGCGCAGTTGATCTTCCACTGTCACGCCAGCTGTCCAGAGAGCAATTCATTTCTGAGGCCTCCGGTTAGCGAAAGGGTTAAACAAAGACGTTGAAATGAGCGCTATAGCTGTCCTCGGCTATTTTCGACACAAAATCAAACGAGCGCTATCGTTTTCGATCGTGTTATTTGAAAACCCTCTGGTACGCAAACGGTTAACCGTTTGAGTCCCAAGCAGCGCGATCGCGCTGAACTTTGCTGATGCACGTACGTCACATAGTACCAACAAGCGCTATTGCGACGATTGGGATTTTTCGACATAAAATTAAACAAGCGTTTGGACTTCTTCGCACTCGATTAAGGCAAGCGTTATTGCGCTGTTCAGGGTTTTTCGACCGTGTTCTTCCGAAAGCCTGAAGCGCTGCTTGGGACTCAAACGGTTAAACTCGGTTGCCGAGGTTGCTGGCCTCTTAACACCCGGGAGCAGCCATTAGTCTGCGCTATGTTCCTCGTGGAATCAATGCGGAGTGTCACTGCTGAGAAACGTGCACACGATTTCGTGCAGGAGCATGCAAGTTTTTCGATTCGATCTAGCGAACCTGGTCATACTTCAAACGGCTTCTGTCGCTGTGTAAAAGGATCTGGGTTGAAGCTGGGTCGAGTCTGGCTGGATCTTGAATGCGTTATTGGAATACTTTTACAAGTGGGTGTTAGAGGTATCGGACCAAGGATGGGTTGGAAATACAAATTTTTAGACGATCCTTTAGTGGATCGAAATATCGTCAGCTATCGTATTACCTGGCTCCCAGAATAATTATATCGGAATGGATAGTTTGGCCTTTAGATCCCGGTAGAATATTCACGAGATCCTGCACATTTGCACAGACTGTCTCAATTCGACAAAAGCTCCGTTCTATTCGCGGCGTGTCTAATTCTCGCGCAGCCTAATTTTAAATCCCGGCTGAAAATAAATTCGCCCCATCATTGAGTGCCATAAAAATGGCCCCCGATGGGGTGGGATTTATCGTAATGGCGCGCAACAACCACGGATTTATCGCGAACGGCTGACCAGATAAATTTTCGCGACGAATTTATCGCGCGGCCAGTATCGCGGCGCTAAATCTCGCGGGATTTTGAAAAGTTGCTGGAAAAATATCGAATTTCGACGTGTCGCGAGCGATCGATCTTCCACGGGCCGTGTGGACTTTGGATTCCATGAGTGTAAGGTGGCGTAGAAACTGGGACTTCGGCAAAGTTCCGAGCGTGTGTCGATCCGGTTCGACAAATTTCACCCCGAAATAACGTCGCTCTGGAGATTAAGGAGACGGGATTCAAAGCGTATTGACCGCCTTCGACCTCAAAGGTGGTCAGGGACCTCGAATTATTGGAGCAGACTTTTTGCGTCGCGCCTTTTGCGTCGTCCTTTGGCGAATGAACGAAAGAATCACGAGGATTCTAAGGATAATATTCATAATCCTAAGAAAAATCTTGTTCGTCGCGTTTCAAAAAATCCACCCTCGCTCCTCTCAATCTTCGAATTTTACGCGTTGGAGAAAGATTCTCCAATTTAAAATTAAAGTTAATTATATTGAATTAACATACAAAAATATTAACCTTTTGCACTCGACTATTTTTTGGCTAGAGAAGAGTAGAAATTCAAAGATTCTCTCCTAAAAAGCTGACAATACTTTTTTGAGCAGTGAATAAAGAATTGTGTAATAATAGAATTGTAGAATTATTTGATTTCGATACCTCGCACACTGTTACATTGCGTTAAATTTGATATATTAATTAATATCGATCTTCCAAATTTTATGAAATTGTGACTAAAGGTCACCTCTTGAGTGCAAAGGGTTAAAATATGGTATTGCGAGGATTGAAGGACGCTAACAGAGGAAACAGTATTAACCCTTTGCGTTGAACGATATTTTGGCTAAAGAAGGGTACGAGTTGAAAAATTTTCTGCTATAAAGCTGATATTTTTTGAGCAGCAAGTTAAATGTTATCGGTTCGCTTTCCTCTATTTGCAACTGCAACCAATTCTTGCGATTTTCGTTCTTTTCGTGATTGTTTTGTTATTGGCTTTTAGGACTCAAATGTATAATTTTAGTCCGTCGTGAGTCGATGTGTCAGAAGATAGGGACGAAACGTATATGTGATAAAACTGCAGCAAATTTATATAAATACAGTGAATCGTGGTATAATTATTTTAAATTTATATAAATAATATATCAGACGTACAAAAACGCAAAGGTATAACTGATCAGTTTTCTAACTTTCATATTATTCTCCAGTTGCAATATATTTTTAAGTAAGGGTGCAAGGGAGAGTTAGAGTTGAGAGAAACTTAGTGTAATATTTTAGTTAAATAAATCTGTTTTGTTATTAAAAAGCAGTGGTTGTTTATTAAACGCGGAGGATTACTGTCTGCATAGAATTAATCTAGCTATAATCCTACATATAGTTATGTATAATTTAATTAACCCTTTGCACTCGAGAGGTGACTCTCAGTCACCATTTAATCAGATTCTAAAGATCGACGTTAATTAATATATCAAATTTAAAATTATCTAACGATGTGAGGAATGTCGAAGAAAAATAATTTTACATCTTAATTTGCATATGATTCCTCATTTACCATTTTAAAAATATCGTCGACTCTATGACAGAAGGTCTAAGAATGACTATTTTTCTGTAACGAAAAAGTCGTCGAGTGCAAAGGGTTAAAATTAGTTTAATTCTAAACTAACGAGAAGAATCCATAATAATTCATAGGAATCCACATTCGGAACTCTGAATAATCCTAAAACACTTCGGTTTGCAGAACAAAAAGGTCAGTGTCTTCTTCGAGTTCCATAAATAATGAAAAGTTTGTCGAAGTCTCTCTTTCTCGGATATTTCAATCGTCGATAATCCCATTGCATCCGGCATTTTACGTGCTTTAATTGGACGAAGAGTTCATTTCGAGTACCTTTCTCGAGCTGTCTTCTAATCGCGGAGAGTCCTTTTCGGAACGAGTTTCCAGGTCTGTCGGGTGGACGAAGAATTATTTTCGGAAGTGATAGTAGCGATTAAACAAAGTCCGAGTGATCCGCAAGGTTGTGGAAACACCCCCGGCCACTCGTCCTTCCGTGGCTTGATTGATACTTTGTTAGTGCCGTTAGGTTCGTGTGTACTCGCCCGGCGTAGTATATGGAACTTTTTTTATGAAACTTGGGAAACTGTTCGGAATTCGAATCCACTTGTACGAGTTCTCCTCTCTCGGTCAGACCCAGTGGTCATTCGGGGATATCCACGAGGGTCCACTTGGAGAGATCCCGAGAAAATGGGTGAAGAAAGAATTGCGGTCGCCCATCTTTCCCGTGGATATGGCCCAGTGAATATTCGCTTTGAAGATCCACGATCTTTCTATGTTTCAGCCCAAGTGCCTACTTCGCGACGTTCGCTAATGGAATTTTTAATTCATAACCATCGACTAGTGGAATTTAACATATTTTCTGCAGATATATTCTTTTTTCGATATTTTAGGGAGTCCGATGGGCATCCAAGGGTGTTTAATTCTCGGGGCCATTTTATGAGTATGGTTGTCGTTGGAATTGGTACGAAGTTGCGTTGTAGTTTTTGGTATAATTGAGTGAATATTCATCTTAATAAAGATGGCTGATTTTTCTATATTTCGTTTGAGCTAAAGTTTTAAATACATTTTGGACGCCATTTGCTAATGGAATTTCTTATTTATGGTCATTGATGGTGGAATTTTAGATATTTCGAGGAGATATATTTGTTTCTTTTGTTTTTTGAAGGGGGACTATTTTACAAAATTGGAAAGTGGAATTCTAGGTTTGTATTAAGTATTATACAATTGAAGGAATATTTGTCTCGAAAATCGTCGATTTTTCTATCGTTGTATAACCATCAACGAAGAAATTTCAAATTTCCTCTTATTCAAACTATTTATTGAAACCTCTGATTGGTTTATAAATTAAAATAAACAATTTTCTAAATTATCCTTACGTTCTTATGCTATGATATTTGTTATGTTACAATTATTTGTTACAGTTATTGTTTACATTAACATTAACAAAATTATTTTGTTACAGTCATTATTTTTTACAGTTATTTGTTACAATTATTTTTCTATCGATGTATAATCATCGACGAAGAAATTTCATATTTCCCCTTATCCAGAGACAGATAAATCGTAAAACCATTTATTGAATCCTGTAATTGCTTTATAAATTAAAATAAATAATTTTCTAAATTATCCTTGCGTTCTTACGCTGTGACATTTGTTATAACAATTATTTTTCTATCGATGTATAATCATCGACGAAGAAATTTCAAATTTCCCCTTATCCAGAGACAGATAAATCGTAAAACCATTTATTGAATCCTGTAATTGCTTTATAAATTAAAATAAAAATTTTTCTAAATTATCCTTGCTATGATATGATATCTGTTATAACAATTATTTTTCTATCGATGTATAACCATCAAATTTCAAATTTCCCTTTATCCAGAGGCAGATAAATTGTAAAACCATTTATCGATACCTCTGATTGCTTTATAAATTAAAATAAAAAATTTTCTAAATTATCCTTGCTATGATATGATATTTGTTATAACAAGTATTGTTACTTATATATATATGATTTTTCCAAGATACGTGAATTTTTCACCAAATACGATTATCATAACTCTTATTAATAGGAGAAAAATTCTCAAAGATAAGAGTCCCGGGTAATTAGCATTTTCACAAAATCTTCGCTGTCAGAGGCTACTCGGCCGCGAGAAATGTACGTCGCTAACCGCTACTTCCACCTACGGATTAATCCTTGCAAACGTTCCCGGTACACTTTATCTCTGAAGACTAACAGCTCCACGATTCCCGCGTTCTCCATAAAAAGATCATATCCCGCTGGCAAACGGATCAACCCCTGTGCATTAAAATTCGCGCGGAGGCTGGCACCGTTTCTTCCCCTTTTTTACGTTCGAATCCTCGCATTCGGGTGCGAGCGTCTGGCATCTGGTAAAGAATGTTCGGCCCTCGGCCCTTTCTGAAAACACATTTTCAAGAGAGATGTAAAAGAAAATGAAAAATATCGATCGGTGGCCGAGGGTACGCGTTATCCACAACGCAGTCAGGTCTGGCACACGGTGTATCAGGGCGAGTAGAGCCGCGCGTGCATGTTCTTGAATATAAAGTCTGGCCAGAGTATCGGGGTTGGTTCGATTTCATTCCACTCTCCCTTGCTTTATCTCTGTTCCTCCCGATCGCGTAATAAATATAAGCTTGCTTCCCGTTCGTTGGGAATGAAGACGTGTCGCGTGTCGGATTCCCGGTACGTCACTTGCAGTTTATTATTGTCGCCAGGGTTGAAGATGGCGCGAAGAAGAGAAGAATTCTCGAGTTAGAGACGTCGGGAGTTCGGTGTCCTGTGAATCCGAGTTTGAGAATGTTCGAGATAGAGATATTTAGCGTTTTAGAATTCGCGAGAGTTGCAGGAAATGTTCTCGCTATTTTACTCTTCGTGAAAAAGTTCTTATTAATAGGTAAGCGTGCAGATAAGTTTGCTCGCGTTTCTTTAAAACAACGACAAAGATTATTGGGAATAATGTTTCAATACGAGAGCTATTAAGCGAATTTACTAGACTTTTTGGTAATTGAAAGCATACAGCTACTTAGGAAAAAATTAGCATCGAGAGTTAACGTTTCATAGGGGATTTTTGTATATATTTGGTTATTTTTGTTATGTCAGGTTAATTAATGTTATTCACGTGTATTGTTCTAATATATATATTGATTTAAATAATTTTTGGAATTAAGTTTATTCCGAATTACGAATTCGAAATTGCGTGCTGGCTCGTGAAATCAAAATGGCGTCATTTAGCCAATTGCGTGAAGATCATATTTAATATTAATACATAACGTAATATAAATAACGTTACTATCGAATTACGAATTTCAAATTAACCGCTCGTCTATGGACGCAAAATGGCGTCTTTTAACAAACAACAAACGAATCGAATCTTTTATTAATACATAACCTAATATAAATAACGTTCCGTCCGAGTTACAAATTCGAAATACCCGCTCGTTTACGGAAACAAAATGGCGTTGTTTAACCTACCGAGTGACGGTCGAATTCATTATTAATATGTAATATTATTCGAATTACGGATGCCAAACTGTCCATTGACATAAAATGGCGCCGGTTAGTAGAAGACACACGATCGAATGCCATGACAGAAATTAATCTCTGCGTTTTTCAAATTACGAATTCCAAACTGTCCATTGACACAAAATGGCGCTGTTTAATAGAAGACAGACGATTGAATCCCGTGACAGGAATTGAAATACGCATTTTTCTAATTACGAATTCCAAACTGTCCATTGACACAAAATGGCGCCGTTTAATAGAAGACAGACGATCGAATCCCATGACAGAAATTGAACTACGCGTTTTTCGAATTACGAATTCCAAACTGTCCATTGACACAAAATGGCACCGTTTAGTAAAAGGCAGACAGATCGAATCCCATGACAGAAATTGAAGTTTCGCGTGGACTGGTGGCCCATAGTAAGTTCGTTGACGGCATGAAAAAATAAGTATCGCTCGATTCGGTTCTCGGGAAACACTCATGAAACTTTCATACACTTTTTCGCCGTGTAAATACGTAGCTGGCCGGTGGGGACGGCGCTCACGCGCCTCGTGCCCGGATACATTATTAAAGTATCGAGTGAATCTGCAAATACGCGAGACGCGTCAATATCCCGTTTCATTTTTAATTACTTCCGGCTACGTACGCGCGGCTCGAAATCATTCGAAAGGTAAATGAATTTGTCGGTTGGGCTAATTCGATTATCCCTCCGGACTCGCAACGCGAAACGAGATCGACTCACGGTGAAATGTTGATTGCCAGGCTGTGCAAGAACGATCCTGTTTATTCGCCACCATTTTTTATCCACGAAATTAATATCGTGGCACTTGCAAGCGTTTCCCTCTAGATTCTTGACGCGATAAATATTTGCGAATGCCGAAATAGGAAATACCAGGAAATTCAATATTTAATTCGTATTCGTTTATTTTTCTCCACGTTGCACATTCGAAACTAATCTCTGTTTCGGTATACAGATTAAATTTTGTTTTTTAATACCAGATGAAGATAACCGTAGATACATGCTCATAAGTACAGTGTACTTTCTGTAATTAATTATCCTATAAAACACGCTCTATTTGTATTCCTTCCGCTTTTATAATATAAAAATATTGTTATTTTTCATGATCGATTCCTTTCTATTCTACTCTAAAATTTCATAATTCTATTCTACTCTATTAAAATTTACTCTACCAACACCTAATCCATGTGATTTAAGACAAAAAATCCCCAAAAGTCGATTTTTATAGGGTTACAATTATATTCCTTTAAATCTGTAAACTAATCGATACCTAACCTAAAAATCTCTCGTCTTTTCATTCAAACATTCGTATTTTCGCTAATGACACATTCGATAAAAACGGCCTTAAGCATTTATGACACCCCAACACCTAATCTATGTGATTTAAGACAAAAAAGTCCCAAAAAGTCTATTGTTACAGTGTTACAACGATATTCTTTTAAATCTGTAAACTAATCGATACCTAACCTAAAAATTTCTCGTCCTTTCATTTCATGTATATTAACAAAAAGAGGAAACAAAGGTACAGATACTTTTAGAAAATGGACACCAACTCAATATTTCAGCCATTCATTTCCCATGAATCAAATCGATGAACTCCACGAAAATAAAATATATATTTTATCCCTAAGATAAATAGTTAATGATCATATCCTGTACGAACAGCGTTGATGTTACAATAGTTATTACTAATTATTACAAGATTCCAAATTTACCTAAAAATCGAGATATATGATATACAATTTAAAATTGCATTACAATATTATTGTAACATATTATTTCTTATACCACTAGGGAGATGAGTAACCAAAATGGCAAATATACGTCATCAGGAGACTCCATACCAGTTATATATTGCTTCACTGTCAATATGGAACACAATCATGATTCCAAAATTCATCGTAAAAAGTTCCAAAATCGCTGTTCACCGTGTTCACCCCATTTTTTCCCCGCGCTGTGTCACGAATTCTCATATCGAGCATCTGCCAGGATAATGGCAAGAAAACTGCGGTAAGAATGAGGTATGATCTATGCTCGATCGTCGGCGGGAGAAACACAGACCGCGTAACGATGATGTTCGTGCCGTGTTACGATCGCAATTTCACCGGCCATTAACCCCCGACCCGCAACCCTTTCTGTAATGCATCCTTCGTGATATAGTGGTTTATTAAGGACGGTACGGAAATACGTACAGCCGGCAGAGAAACTTTTAGCCGGAGCAATCTTGTCCGTCGTTATGGATTCCCCGGGAACTTTTCATTTTCCTCGACACTTTTAGCCCGCGGGGCCGTGAATTCGTGGATGAAACCGCAGCCCTCTCGCTTCGAGAATTCCGCGTTGATGGCGTGCGTAACGCGCTGCATATGGGGATGGATGGGACGTACCGGTTGGTGTGGGCAAAATTGCGCAGCAGAGTAGGTTGATTTCGGTAGAATGGAAACCGAGGTGTGTTAAATGCTTAAGGCCGTTTTTATCCAATGTGTCATTAGCGAAAATACGAATGTTTGAATAAGAGGACGAGAGATTTTTAGGTTAGGTATCGATTAGTTTACAGATTTAAAGGAATATAATTGTAACCCTATAAAAATCGACTTTTGGGGATTTTTTGTCTTAAATCACATGGATTAGTCGTTGGTAGGATAAATTTTAATAGAGTAGAATAGAATTATGAAATTTTAGAATAGAATAGAAGGGAATCGATCATAGAATTGTTCAGATTACGTGGAATAAACGATGGCAGCCTGAAATATGAGAAATAACGATACTCCTATATTATAAAAGCGGAAGGAATACAAATAGAGCGTGTTTTATAGTAGACTAAATAAGTATACACTAGAAAACGGAAAATAATACCGTGATTTGATTATGAAAGGCGAAAAATAAAATGGAGTAGAATAAGCACAGCATAGAAAAGAATAATTCTATGGCAAGGATTTAGACACACGAAATGCACGAAGATATTATAAGACGTATTATTCAAGGTAGAATATAATGGAACGCAATACAGTTGGAGAGCAGAACAGGAAAATGGCGGCGTAATTAAATTACGGAGCGATGATGAGAATGAGATATGCGTCGATGTAAAAAGAAATAAGAAAATTGTAAATGTAGAAGAAATTTGGATCGCACTGCTTACACGGATATTGCTAGAACAATTCCCTAGACCAGGAAACACAACAGTTCCATTGAATTTTTAGGGGGAAGAGAACGGAGCATATTTTGAGTTAGAAGAGGAAGAAACAGAGCGTTGAATCGAACGGATTAGGTATCGGTGGAATAGACGAGACTAGGGTAGTACAGAGGCAACGAGAAAGAACAGCTAGGTTTAGCCGTAGAATATATTTTAACGTGGGATAAAAGCGAATAGAGTATTGAATAGTGCGAATTAATTATCGGCAGAGCAAACGAGCGCGGAGTAGAATAGGAAAAATAACAATGCGATTGAATTATGAAATAATAGAGAATACGGTAGGGTGGGTGTGATCGGATAGAATGGATAGAATGGAATGGGATAGAATGGGACGTTAAACAAAGGAATTTGCGATCTACCGTGACTCTTAAAAAGGAAGAGAGGGTTGAGCAACACCGAGTAAACTAATAGGAAAAATAACAATGCGATTGAATTATGAAATGACAGAGAATACGTGTTGGATAGGGTGGGTGTGATCGGATAGAATGGATAGAATGGAATGGGATAGAATGGGACGTTAAACAAAGGAATTTGCGATCTACCGTGACTCTTAAAAAGGAAGAGAGGGTTGAGCAACACCGAGTAAACTAATAGGAAAAATAACAATGCGATTGAATTATGAAATGACAGAGAATACGTGTTGGATAGGGTGGGTGTGATCGGATAGAATGGATAGAATGGAATGGGATAGAATGGGATGTTAAACAAAGGACTTTGCGATCTACCGTGTTTCTCAACACTAGAACTACCGATCTTTAATGGGTACCTAACTATAACGTGCACAGATTATAGTAATTTCAGCGGTACGATAAATATGAGTGAATATATCGATTACAGTTCTTTCTTAATACGAACTGGTACCAATTTTATTCTTAAAGCAGGTGTATGTGTTCGTTGATTGCAAAAAGGAAAATTCTGGGACCAGTCATTTTCACTGGGTTGGTAGTTCTAGTGTTCAAAAGGAAGAGAGAGTTGAGCAACACCGAGTAAAGTAATAGGAAAAATAACAATGCGATTGAATTATGAAATGACAGAGAATACGTGTTGGATAGGGTGAGTGTGATCGGATAGAATGGATAGAATGGGATGTTAAACAAAGGAATTTGCGATCTATCGTGTCTCTTAGAAAGGAAGAGAGGGTTGAGTAACACCGAGTAAACTAAAGAAAGCATATTGTTCGATAAATTGTCTTAAAGCAGCGCCGAGTCTTTTCTGCACTCGAACCCCAAAGGGATTTACACCGACATGGCAATTCTCACAAGTCTTCGCTCTTACCAGAGGATCCTCTCCTTTTCTCGTATTCTTCCTGGGTGCTCTCGGTTATTTTTCCGGCAATGGAATAGGACGCGAAGGAAATAATTAAAGATGGTGATCCATAAATACCTGTCTCTATAAATGATACGTTTTATTGTTTTCTGTTATAGGTAGCCGTCCAATAGCGGTGCTTCCAGGCGTTCACACGTCGACAGAGCCTACGGTAAGAGAGTCAGTTACCTTCGTGACGCAGTCATTTAGAAGAACTGCGTCATCGTTAAATTTGTTATATGACAGCGACGAAATGGACTTCGTCTGTCTTGGCTTGATCACTCTATGTGGATAGTTATGCAGTCGTAGCTAGATCGGGATAGGAACTTGATTTGGTCAAATATGGATTTGGTCAAACGTATTAGGGTCCTAATATTTTTCCTATTATTGCTAGTCGAATACATTTTGCACTTATGGTTAGTGTAAGGGGAGGAGAATAGAGGGCTGGGTTAATATGAGTCTATCACTCGGTGGCCGATTGTGCTTTATTCTGTTTTATGATATTCACACGCCCCGCTCTTTTCTTTTGCATAAAACTTCCGCGGTCCGCTCATCGAGCTGCTCTTTTAAACGTGGGCCTATTTTGTTAATACTTTAAGTGCCCAGCCCGGTTTGCTTGCCTTCCCTTCAGGCCAAGATTCGACCGTCAAGTGGATCACTGGCGGCGGGCTAAGTGTTCGTTAAACTCGGAGATACTGTACCAATTGTTAGAACGGGAATTCCCAAACGTTAGGTCCAAAGATGGCGAAGAATTTAACACCAAAAGCTAGCACCTTTTGGGCCTAGTCTGGGCCGGTCACTGGGGATCGGCCGGGCTCGAACGGAAAGTCTAGCGCCAGTACCTGAGGATGGGCCAGGTCCGAATGGAAAGTTTAGCGCCGGTCCCTGGGGAGCGACCGGGCCCAAACGGAAAATCCAGCACCGGTCACTGGGAATCGGCCGGTCCCGAACGGAAAGACTAGCGCCAGTTTCTGGGGACCGGCCGGACTGAAACGGAAAGTCTAGCGCCGGTCCCTGGGGGCATTAGGCCCCAGGGGGCACTTAACGCGTTAATCTGCCGCGCAGATCAAGCGGATCGCCGCTTCGTTTTGCTCACGTCACTTTATCAGTAACCGAAGCTCGTATACTCTTACATACTCTTACATTAGTTCGAAGCCAAGATATACAAAAATTTTATTTTTCCGAGAAGTTGGTTACCCCTAGCTACCACTGTCCCATTGGGCTACCAAACGTTACCTATCTTCCGACTATGTGTCACCTGTATTTCAGAAAAATTAATCTTTACTTTAAAGGTTTGATTAGCTAAGCCTTCGTATCTTCTACGAACATAAACTAACCTGAAATTTGATCCAAAATTTCGTCCAAAATTTCACAAAAGATGGTACGCAAAATGCTTTTTGTAATTCCATCTGAGTCAAAGAAGAAATCTCGAAGCAGACGTCTATCATATCCATATCGTATGCACAACATGGTCTAAGCAAATTCATAAACTCGCCTAATAAATTGGCCCGGACGGAAGTGGTCGTTAATCAGTCACGAGGGTAACAAGAATCGAGGAATCGGTCTTAACGCTCGCAGCTCGTTCCGCGGTGAACTTATCCGAATAAGGTAGGATACTCGACTGGGAGAAAGGAAATTGCTCGAACAAATTGAAAAGCGTGGACGCCCCCATTAGGCCGAACGAGTCCCGGCTCGATTTTACGGACCGTCGGAATTATACTTTCAAAGTGCTTCACGGGGCACATCGCTGCCTCGCCCCGAACCTCCAATTCCTCCTGTTCGATCGTCGGTCAGCGACACTCAGGATCCATATCCTCGCCACCTTTTTTATGACTGTTTCACGCGACTAAGGCGTAGAAGGTTGTTCTACTTTCGTCGAGAGAAGAAAATGATCTCATAAATATAGCTTTCCTCTTTGGGAAGTGTTAGGGGTTCAAGGCGCCGAGTTGAAGAACATTCTCCGACGTTATTTACAGCGATTTCTCATGGCTAGAACGCATGGTAGATGTTGTAGTAGACTTCAGCCAGTGTTTGGTCACAAGTGTCTATAATTCTGGGTGTTATAATTCTAGCAAAGTCAAAAATTGCGAAGAATATGGTGTCATAAATATAGCTTCCGTTATCAGCAAGGATTAAGTACCAATCTTAGCTGAGGATCTCTATGACAAAGTTAGAGGTTCGAGGGCTGGCTTATGGTCAGAGCTGGAAATTTTCTAACAATATATTTCTAGCGGTTTCTCACTGCTAGAACGCATGGCAGATGTTATAATAGACTTCAGCCAGTGTTTGGTCACAAGTGTCTATAATTCTGGGTGTTATAATTCTAGCAAAGTCAAAAATTGCGAAGAATATGGTGTCATAAATATAGCTTCCGTTATCAGCAAGGATTAAGTACCAATCTTAGCTGAGGATCTCTATGACAAAGTTAGAGGTTCGAGGGCTGGCTTATGGTCAGAGCTGGAAATTTTCTAACAATATATTTCTAGCGGTTTCTCACTGCTAGAACGCATGGCAGATGTTATAATAGACTTCAGCCAGTGTTTGGTCACAAGTGTCTATAATTCTGGGTGTTATAATTCTAGCACAGTCAAAAATTGAGAAGAGCATAGTGTCATAAATATGGCTTCCTATATCAGCAAGGGTTAGACGCGAATCTTAGCTGAGGATCTCTATGATGAAGTTAGAGGTTCGAGGGCTGACTTATGGTCAGAGCTGGAAATTTTCCAGCTATATTTACAGCGATTTCTTATGGTTGCAGTACGAAGTGGATTTTATAAGAGTTCGAGAAGTTAGAAGTTCTACAGGGATGGAAAATCACGAAGAAAATAGTCTTATAGACGTAGCTTTTCTTTCTGTAGAGAGTTGGATATGGATTTTAGCTTAAAGATTCAAGTACCGAGTTACAGTCAGAGTAAAAAATTTTCCAACGCTGTAAATTTT
This sequence comes from Eufriesea mexicana, assembly GCF_001483705.2. Classification (NCBI taxonomy): domain Eukaryota; kingdom Metazoa; phylum Arthropoda; class Insecta; order Hymenoptera; family Apidae; genus Eufriesea; species Eufriesea mexicana. Next base: position 308,323 of record NW_016907973.1, read on the forward strand.
AATAAATTTATAATAGTAATTATATAATAATAACAATAGTAATAATTCTGAAAAATTTATAATAGTAAATTTTGACAATACGTACTTCACACGAGTTTAAAAAATTTTTAATTACAAGTACCTACGGTTATTCTGTATATCATAAAACCACGAAGAAGAAATAAGTATAGTTATAAATGTAGCTTTCCTTTTTAGAAAGAGTTGGTACGAATTTTGAGCGAAAATGTCTATGAAGAAGTTAGATACAAATTTTGAGCGAAGATCTTTAATTTTAAGAAGCAGTTAGATGTTCGAATGCAGACATATCACGTCTGGAGAATGAATAGATCCAGCGAGAGTTGAAAATTTCCTAGAGTCGTGTAGAACAATCTCCTGCAGTTAGAATGCATCTTAGATTTTAATAACTCGTGTTATACACGAGTTGAGGAAGTTCCGAGTCGCGAGTACCCACGATTACCCTGCATGTCAGAAATTCTATTAAGATGGAAAACCACGAACGAAGCTGTCGAAAATCCACTGTGCACGGTTTCATTCCCGTCTATGTTAACTCGACGAAACTTCGACCACCGCTTGGAAACCACCCTGTACATTCCCTATAGCCCCCCGCTTTTCGATGTTCCATCGATACAAGTTTCCCATTAGCCGGCAAGCACGATCTCTTTGTACCTCTCTTTGTACCACGTTCTCTGATAAGATACACGCATTACCGATATTTTTCGCTGGGGCAACGATTTTTGATTAAAACTCGCGAAGCACGAAGAATCGATGGAAGTGGCCAAGGTGTAATCCAGCTTCGCGAAGACACGTCTTTTATTAAATTAGCTCCACTAGAGTTATCGCGATTGGACAACGTGGAAGAAACCTCGATGCACCCCTGTCCTTGCGGCGACAGGGTGTGTTCCCGTGCGTGTGTGGATGTAGCAGGGAAGTTAGCAAACAACCGCGGGTTCAACATCGATTACCACTTTACGCAGCGACTGGACTACGTCGATGATGCTTATTCGTTTGGTACACAAGCTTTGGTTAAACGAGACACGAGTACGGCTCGCGGAAAGTGGATTGGTCAACACGGAAGCAGCGCCTCTTTGTTTTTCGTTCTTCCGATGCCGGCCCGCGTGGCCGTTCGAGGCAGCCGCTTCCGGTTTAGAGGGTGAAAATTAAGCCTCCGGGGGATGGGGCGAGTTTGTGTTTGGACCAGATTGCGTGTCTTTTTAATTCCACGATTGCTTTCGGTGATTATTTAATGGCTGAGATTGGTTAAGGGTAGTTTCAGTATTTCTGGCTTTGATCCGAAGTTAAATATTTTTCTTTATGAATTTTTAGTTATTTAGAAGGTGGAAATTAAGTTTCGAGGAATGGGGTGAGTTTGTGTTCGGACTAGATTGCGTGTCTCTTTAATTCGACGATTGCTTTCGGTGATTATTTAATGGCTGAGATTGGTTAAGGGTAGTTTCAGTATTTCTGGTTTTGATCCGAAGTTAAATATTTTTCTTTATGAATTTTTAGTTATTTAGAAGGTGGAAATTAAGTTTCGAGGAATGGGGTGAGTTTGTGTTCGGACTAGATTGCGTGTCTCTTTAATTCGACGATTGCTTTCGGTGATTATTTAATAGCTGAAATTGGTTAAGGGTAGTTTTGATATTTCTAGTTCTGGTCCGAAGTTAATATCTCTGTTTTTGAATTTTTATTTATTTAGAGGGTGAAAATTAAATTTCGTGGGGTGGGGTGAGTTTGTGTTCGGTCTAGATTGCGTATTTTTTTTAATTCGACGATTGCTTTCGGTGATTATTTAATAGCTATGATTGGTTAAGGGTAGTTTTAGTATTCGTGGTTTTGATCCGAAGTTAAATGTCTCTATTTTCGAATTTTTATTTAATTAGAGGGTGAAAATTAAACTTCGAAGGATGGGGTGAATGCATATTAAAACCAGATTGCGTGTATCATTTCAATTTAATAAAGAATTTTAGTAAAGTTTTAATGATTAGTATCGATTCAGGGTAATTTTACTATTTCTGAGATGAAGTTCATATCAGAAATTATTTAAATGAAATGAAATAAAAATTAACCCTCAGTCAAATCAACGTCTCATCCAGAACCCTTTATTCGCTTATAAAAGCGAAGAAAACTTTAAAAAATATATTTTCCAACACCCCACACCCCGTCACAGTCAAACCAACGTCTCATCCAGAACTCTTGGTTCTCTCATAAAAGAGAAGAAAGCTCGCTTAAAGGAAAATAATAAAAGAAAATATTTTCCAACACCCCTGGTCACAGTCAAACCAACGTCTCATCCAGAACTCTTGGTTCTCTCATAAAAGAGAACAAATTTCGCTTAAAGAAAAGTAATTAAAAAAATATTTTCCAACACCCCTGATCACAGCAAAGCAACGTCCGACCGAAAACCCTTGGTTCTCTCATAAAAGAGAAGAAAGCTCGCTTAAAGAGAAATAATAAAAGAAAATATTTCCCAACACCCACTCACAGTCAGACCAGCATTCCATCCGGCACCTTGCCTCCCTTTCCTTCCACGTAAATCAGCCATCGTTGGCCAACTATTAAGTAGCAAGTTCCCTGACAGACCTCCACCTTCTCTCTTCCTCTCACCCAAACTTCCAACCTGCTCTCTTCCTCTCACCCAAACTTCCATTGTTCCTAGTTTGAACGTCAGTTTAAATACCGTGGCGCGACGTTCACCATGGGGGACGTTTAAAGTATGGTTACGTGCATTAATTTAGACGAAAACTGGCTCATTTGATCCCGCTGTCCGATAGAAAATAATTATTCCAGCTGAGATATATATCGGCCGGTGACGATGGGCATGGACGATAACGACGCCGCACGGTAACGATGATTCTCGGCTGGAAATAATTATCCACGGGGCGTGTCGAAATGGACAAATGGTTCATCGAGTATGGAAACTCTCGAGCAGAGTCGTGCACTTAATTGGAGCACATATTAATTACGCAATTTCCATCGGAGGATTATATTGTTGCCATACACCGGGCTTTAGGCTTACGTTCATCCCGCGTACCCAGGTTCGTTTCCGGTCCCACCTGGTTCCTTCGATCTTAGCTTTGGCCCCTAATCGATGAATACTTTCGAAATACGTGAAAATATACATCAGGGGCAGATTTAGGTTAATTTTTTCCTTTTTAGGATTCAAATCTAGGACCTTGTAGAAGTTAAACATTCTTTTTAGAAATTTTGGAAGTTTGATATTCTTGAAAGTCGCAATTCTAATTTTATTTCGTAGCAGGAAGGCTTTTACGTAGTTTTTATTGGCTATAGTTGAATAACAATAAAAATTATAAATATAAACAAAGAGATGAGGATATACAAATTTTCGAAACTCGTGTTTTGAATTTCAATTGATACTTTTGGTCGTTGAAATTTAGAAAGTCCTTTCTTCAGATTAAATTCGACTCTTTCTGGTATTTTCGCCAGGTCTGACCATCTTCATCTACACCCCAGTGCCATACTTTATCCTATCTCGATAACCGTAGATATAAACTGTGAATCTCCAATTTCTTAATCCAAACTCCTTCCTCCTAATGCATATACAAATTTTCAGACACCTTGTTTCAAGTATAGAAGGAACGTCTATCGGGACGTTTTCCATAAATCCTCGATCATTGGGAACTTTCTCGGGAGTGCAAGCAGCCGTAACCCAAAACCGTGGAGAAGTGGAACAGTTTTAAAAACAACATCGTCTTCCGATATCCTTTACGGAACAAAAGAAAGTCCATAAGAAAAAAGAGAAAGCCTTGTATCCACGGATCGAAGCGAAAGAAAGGCATGACGAGGCTGGGTGGTCGCGATGCCAGTGGACACGAGGCAAGACGACTAGGCTAGTTAGCCTGCAGACTGTCCGGCTAGGGGTTACAGATACACCCTGTTTGCTCGGCAGGTAGGGCCGAGGAATCGACGTTCCGCAAAATAGTTCCACAAGGTGGCCCTGCACAACGGCCTATTTTCCGTATTTTCACTCTCGTCCTCGTCCCGCGCGTAGCTTTTGTTGCTCCCTTTTCATCGCCCCGGCCGTGGATTCAGGTCAGCTCCGGTCGTTGCTTTTACACCGACGACCCTCCACCCCCATCGGACCGACTCGCACACACATGGAGACCAACACTGACATCTGCATACAGACCTGCATAGGCGATGTACAGACAGAGGCACGAGCCATCAGGCCACGCTGCTCGATCCGAGACGGCGTACCAGTCCACGAAAATTGCCGGAAACGTGCTACTTCGTTGGGAATAATTGCCACCGACTCTGGCCATCGATGAAAGATCGATTCTCCGTTTGCGCGAAACGCTATCCGGTAACCGTGATCCGTCGATGGAAAAATAAACCGCGTCTAGATTGGCTTTTGGCCCGAGCTTCACGGTGTCTGCGGATGATGGTACTCTTGTGTTCCAGAGCTGGCTTTCTCTGAATGTTGCCTTTGGGTTGGGTTTCGTGTTGTTTGGAGAAGCCAGGCAGTATTTAAAGAAACGGTATCAGCGCTAGGTGTGGAGGTAAGGCGAGGATCTCAGGGGTCTGTAGCCTAGCGTTCGAGGGGTCTGTTTGGACTTGGCTTCGCGGCAGCTCGAGAATGTTGGCTGTTAGGCTTGCGGATATTGATAGGTGGTTTTTCGGAATATTGGAGGTTTTTAACCAGGATTCGGATACTTTTATCACCGGGTCTGTCGAATCGTGACGGATCGCAGTATATCTCCTTTTGCACGGGAGTGTACCGAGTTTGTAAAAATTTTGCGAAGAAATATTCTAAAATATTCATCGATTAGAAGGTGTGAAGGTAATTTATTAAAAGGAGTTTATATGTGAATATTATACTAACTCTTTGCAATCGGCGATCTTTTCGTTACAGAAACATAAATAGTCATTTGAAGACTTTCAAAATAAGAAGTGAAAATTAATTGTAAAACGTAGAATTATTCCACGTGTCGTTGGGCAATTTTAAATTCGAGATATTAATTAACAACGATTTTTAGAATCTGATTAAATAACGATTGAGAATCGCCTCTCGAGCGCAAAGGGTTAAAAGACACGTTTGTGGTAGTTATTGGAATAATTATTAGAATAATTGTTAGAATAGAATTAGAATAGAATTATTTTTCTTTATTAACGAGTATGGAAGTATACAATTTGCCACGTGAGCATTTGGTACATTTTGTTGGATTTAACCCTTTGCACTCGAGAGGTAACTTTCAGTCGCCATTTAATTAGATTCTAACGATCGTTGTTAATTAATATCTCCAACTTAAAATTGCCCAATGACGCGTGGAATATCGAGGTAAAATAATTCCACGTCTTACAATTAATTTGACGTTTGTCTGTGTTATCGAGACGAGTAATTTTCCTGTGAAAATTACTATGAGGTTTTAGTCCTTAACAGGTACCAGGTCTATTGGATGCTTTCTTTTTTTATTTTTCTTGGGATTTCTGTAATGTACATAGTATCCACTAGCTGGTAAAATAATTATTTTTCACGAGTTCCATTATTTGGAATTGACTCTTTTGCTAAGCACCATCGAAACGAGTACTTAAATATAACATACATAAATTCGAATAAAATCTTCTCTAACAAAGAGAGTGCAAGTCCATCGGGTCACCGATTTAGTTGAAACTTCTTTTTCGTCATACAGTTCAAGAATATGTATCATTATAGAGGCAACTAATGAATACTTTTTGAGATATTTACGATTGAAGTAGTAAGTCATCTGATTTCATGATTTTCCTCATGGTATGCATACACGAAATATTTCTTATTTCGTTTTGTCCGCTTAAATTTCGATCTCTCCCTTTAGAAGACTTGGAATAAAGCAAATTTTAAATCAAAAGTTAAAAAATAGCGATTTAAGCCGATAGGTTTAGCGTTCATCCAAGCTACTCAGCTACTCCCTTCCTCTCGTGCCTTCAACAAAAGCCTGACAAAGAAATTGTCTGATAACTGACACGTTTGCCACGAAAATGGCCAGACTATACCCCCATAGCCCATCTGACATCGATGTGTAATCAATTTCCGCCATCATCATCAGCGCGCGGATTCTCCGAGACTTCCCCTCCGCAGCGAGTTTTTGAGCCGTCCTATTAGAGGAGAAAGAGATCGATCGAGGGCATTCTGCCCGCCATTCTTTCGAACGTATTAGAGCACGGCCGGTGAAACGGCGATCGCGTTGAGAAATTTAATGAAACCTAATGAAAGGGGCGGGTATTAAAGGTGTAAGTCCGATCCCTGAACCAACCTCCCCGTCTAATGCAAGAATCGCGGGGATGCCAGGATTGCGAGGTGTTCGGCGGAAAAATCGGACGGTCGTTAAGGCAAATTGCATCCACTCGAACGGCGTCCTCCAAAATGCAATATCAGAAAAGGGTGAAGGCACTTGCAGCCCCTGGTGCTCCGTCGCGGTGGAAATTAGGTAAATAAGGACAATAACAAGCATTCGAACCCGACTCGTTCCGCCTTCTCTGTGCTCCTTAACTCTTCCATTTCCTAGCTCCGCTCTTGGCCTTTGGCACTCCGCTATCTCCGCGCCGGAATATCCTCCAGATCTCGATACTTTTATCTCGCTGGCGATGAAACCGAAACGAACGTCGTCTACTCTGTACCCGATTATTTAGCGAAATTTACGTCGCAAGCTTGTAGTCCAGATATACAAAATATGTGCTAGTTCGGAAGATGGGACGTTGAAGCTAGCTAGGTACATAGATGAATAAGAATAGATGACTAAACAGTCATCTAATGCTCTCTTTGAGTGCTTCTCTAAGGCGAGAGGGTGTCAGAAGGGTACATGACGCAGTTTGCCTAAACCCCCAATTCTTATTTAACCCTTTATACTCGGTGATTATTTTCTTTACAGAGAAATAGCAATCCAAAGACTTTCTGCTGTAACGTCTAGGATATTTTTGAAACAGGAATCGGGTATAAATTAAGACTTAAAACTATTTTATTTCGACATTCCATGCAATCTTAGGTTATGTTAGATTTCATATGTTAATTAACATGGATCTTCGGAATTTGATTAAACGGTGACTTAGGCTCACCTCTCGAGTGAAAAGGGTTAAGATTTATATGTAGGATCGTTTTTGGGTGGATTGGCTTAAGATAGTATTGTTAGCCAAACCGTTCCAAAACGTTTCAAATCGTTTCAAACCCAATGAAATCGAGTCCAAAAACACATTCAGCGTTGAAAGAGATCCTTCCAGTTACCTTTAATATCGCACGCTCTTCTGATCTTTCTTAAACTAACTTTAGTCTTTGATACACTGTCTTTGACTGTCTTAGACTGAACTGTTAGACTGACTTGGACTTTTTACACACTGCCTTTTACTGACAACTTAGACTGACAACTCTTAGATTGAAAACAGACTTTCTTGGACTCTTCGAGTCTGACTGATGGACTATTTGAGACTGAACTGTTAGACTGACTTGGACTGACTTACACACTGGCGCGCCCGCGCCCTTGAATCCTTATTTAAATCATTCTTTCTGTCCTCTTTCATATACAGTCTTTCTTTCCCAATCATGCCCTTTTCCACGCAACCTCGGTGGGCCAGGTACTTCAACCGCTCTTGACGCATCCCTAAACTTTCACTGGACTCTGTCATAAATATTCTTTGCAATCAATCCTTTTGCACGTGATCACTTTCGTTCTAACTTCAAACTCTTTCAGGGTTACAGCCATTCCATTTCTACATATATAAATGTTCATTCTCGGAGTCTAGGTCTTATAAATTATTTGTTCACACCTCATATCCACGATTAATTTTTGCGTATATTATAACGCAACTTATCTTTCCAACAGGTACATTGTCAAGGCAGTCTCGTAAATGCACAGACAACGTCAGAATTTTTTCTTCGCCACCGATCCCTTTTTTCACCTCATCCTGTTGCAATCTTCTTTTCTCTTTTCTTTTTCCCTTTTCCCGAGCTCGTTTAACCGCAACGACGAAACAGAGACGAGTTTCCAGCGGTGTTTTCGCAGCTGTGCTGAAAGGGAGTCCCGTTCGTAACGACTGTAGCGGCTCAGGGCGAATATTTTGTCTTCGTCGTTAAATCGAGTCGTTCGGCCCTCCATTTTGTTCCCGAGTCCCCGGGGCAAAGCCGCGTAATGACCAGACGTCGTTACACGCGTTAGGACAGACCCCTGTTAACGTGCATAAAGGCAATTTGCCTTAAAGGGCCAAACGAATTCGCCAATTCGCAAGCCGTTTGCCGATTATCCTCCGCTTCCGTGCAGAAACACCGTCAAAATGGCGGAAATTTTCGCCAGGCGAACTCGCAAATTCGTGTTCGAAGATTCGATGACGAACTGATTGACAGGGGACCGGGAACGAGTTGACACCCTTCGTATTTATTTACCCATGGTCATGTTTGCGTGGGATTTAGTATCTTGGCAGAATTAAATTACTTATCCTTTAATTAACACATTGCGTACGGCATAGAAATCTCTAAGACATATGACAGGGACCACACGTTTAGACAAAACAGTGCGTTGACATCTAAGGTCCATAACAGATGGCGCGCGAAGCACGAGAAGCACGAGAAAACTCGTAAGCGGGCCTTAACAGATGGCGCGCGAAGCACGAGAAAATTCATCAGCGGGCCTTAACAGATGGCGCGTGAAGCACGAGAAAATTCATCAGCGGGCCTTAACAGATGGCGCGTGAAGCATAGAAAACTCGCAAGCGGGCCTTAACAGATGGCGCGTGAAGCACGAGAAAATTCATCAGCGAGCCTTAACAGATGGCGCGTGAAGCATAGAAAACTCGCAAGCGGGCCTTAACAGATGGCGCGTGAAGCACGAGAAAATTCATCAGCGAGCCTTAACAGATGGCGCGTGAAGCATAGAAAACTCGCAAGCGGGCCTTAACAGATGGCGCACGAAGCACGAGAAAACTCGCGAACGGTACGCAATGTGTTAACACGTTAATGCCACACCGGATTTACGTACTGTTCTGTTCACACCACAGTTAGCCGTCATGAGGGCCCTTCCGGGTCTAAACGGAAAGTCTAGCGCCGGTTTCTAGGGACCGGTGTGCCGTTTGGCGTGTTAAACTTAGGAGAACAAATTAAACGCACGAAGGTAATTTTTCATTTTAGGAGTAATATTTGGTAGCAATAATTTTGTATAATTACTTAGACGGGGATACTATTGGGATGTCGGGAAATTGCATGTATAGGAAGCAAAGCTTTTGACAGGGACTTGCGAAAAAATCCTCGAACTCCTACAAATTAGAATCCATCTATTCTCAAACGTAAAAACGATGATTGCCATAGAAAATATGTATTCCAAAGATCGCTTACATTTCTCTATTCACCACCAAAATCGCTGCGTGCTCCTCACGTCTCCTTATCGATAACCGGTGCTCCCTCACTCTTACAAAATCCAACCAAAGAAAGAAAAAAAATATGTAACGCGAGAGGAATCAGTGGCAGCTATCTTTATTCCAAAAATCGCAATTCACCTCGCGAGAATACTCAAACTTATCTTCCCGCGAACGTTACGAACGCCGTTTTCCTATGAAAATCGCTATCTGCCGTGTATACGACGGTTACAAAGTTATCATCTCGTAAAGGTAGCAGGAAGTTACGTCGCCAGATAAAGAGCGGCAACGTTATCGCGCCGCGGGAACGATCGAATTTTATCGGCGAGAAGATTCCGTAGAAGGAATCGGGAATGAGGATGAGACGTCTCTGGTCGCGAACGAATGCAGCACGCGTGCAGATCCTCGGGATTGGCCTTCATTCGTTCACGTCAACGAAGACAGTCGGTTGTCTGATCAATCGTTCCTCGGAACGGCGAAGAATGGTGTAACGGGGCGAAAAATGGCTCTTCATTCCGCCCTCTGCGGCTGGGAATAACGTAGCGAAAACCGACAGTGAATTACGCGTGAATTTTCTCTTTCTCGGGAAATCCCTTATCCCTCTTCTCTCGTTTCCTTGATAAACAACGCTGATTAAAACGGTTACTCGCGAGTGGTATAATTCCTTGATCATTTTCGTTTTCTCGATTGGGTGATCAGTGTGACGCCGTCAAAAATAAAGATTTATGGAGTTCCACGGGGGTTTATATATTTATTCGAGTTCCACTTTGTTTCTTCGGTGTGTTCGGATAGAGCTTCTTACGAACTGTGTTCGTCTCTTGTGGTCCCATGTGATGGGTTGAAATTAATTTCAACATTGTTCGCGATGCGACAGAGAGTGCTCTGAGAATCGAAGGAAATTTCCGAATTTTCTTTTTTAACTATTATTTTCGACGTTTATGGGAATGCGAGGGTTGAGTGGGATTGAGAGTGTCAGGGTTCGATGACTCCAGATCTGTAGAGGCTTTTGGCTTTTTCCTGATCGAGGTTCAGGTATTAGAACTTCGTGTCAACCTTCTCGAGGATGTGGGGTGTCAGATGTTTTTATTGTTGAGGGCTCCGTTGTCTTCGGTCTAGTCTGTTGCGGTTCCTATGATATGTTGGCCTGTTGGTATCCCCGTGGTCGTTGCTATTGACAGAGTAGCAGGTAAAAGGACGACAGAAAAAGGAAGGGATGCGTTTCATCCTGGCCTGCCAGTGGACTCAATAATAAGGCTTTCTTCTAACAGGTCCTACCTTAGACCGGGGATACTTAGGTGGCATAGGAAGTCCTTCACCGAGGACTTGCAAGAAAGACGCATATATGCGTCCACCGTCCCTGCTGGTGATTTTCATCGGACGCATATATGCATCCATAGCGCTGTAAGGGTTAAACGCCTAACAAGTCGAAACCGATGCCACTGTTTATTATTCCTTTGCTAGAGTCCTTCGCTGCTCTCAATCCCACATAACTAAAGTACCAATTCTTAAATACGTTTTCGAATAAAAATCGAAAATCTCATAATACAGTATTCTCCATTTTCAAACATCTCTTACTCACTCACTCACTCTCACACTCGCTTACCCCCTCGTTCACTTACGCTCCCTCTAACTCTCCTCATCGAGAGCAAGAGAGAGATGCAGAAAGGAAAGTAAAGGAGCTTAAAAAAAGAAAGAGAAAAAGAAAAAAGAAAAAGGAAATGGTTTCAATGGCAAAGGGAGAAAAGCGGGAAATCGGAGGAAAAGTTTCATAAATCGGGGGAGTCGAATGGCGAGAGACGGAATATCCCGGATCGTTCGCGGCTCTTAGGGGATTCCCTGTCATGGGAACGCTTCTTGTCGGCTGAAAGAATTAATCACTTGTCAGCGGCAGAGCCCGCGGGTCCTCGTGGATCCGATTTTTTCGTGGCTCGCGAGAATAATTGGCTGGGCCCTGACCAGTGTGTTTTATTCGGCGGTGCTCCGGTTCAAAGACCGCGCCGGACGGGACAAAAGGGGTGGCTGAAATTCCGTGTGGCGTCGGTCGGGTCGAGTTTAAAGCGAAGCCTGGAACGGAAATAATTTGCCCGTCGTTCGATCGCGTGCATCAAGGCGCGAATAATTTGCGAAATTATAACGCCGGGATCGATATCGGCTCGCGGCTGAAATTTAGTCGAGGATGAGCGACTTCCTTATTCATCTCCACCCTCTAAACGCGCTCTAAGGATCCGGTTATAGCGAACGGCGAAGGCGGAGGAAGGAAAGCGTTTGCTCGCGGGGAAATGGCGGGACGATTTGTTCTACAGAAGAATGGAAGATCGCGATTTAAAAGTCGATGTCGGGATCCTTTTAACGTCGAGGGAAGTCGTTCGAAGTCGCATGAATTCGGGACGTCGCGGAGGTCATAATTATTTCATGGCTGTCCAGAGTACGGTCGGGACGATCGCTTCTCTTCCCCAATTTTCTTTTTTCCCATCCAGTCGTTCTTCATCCCCCTGCGCGCGATCCGAGTCTTACCGGGGATCTTATTCGAGAGAGCTCTTGGCTGGGACCGGAAGTCGCTGCAGGATCGATCTATCGGAATTAGAATATGTTAAAGATTTACTCGGCACCCGTTGCCTCTCGTGCTTTCGGTTTTATTCGCTGTCTCGTCTTCGGAATCCCAAGTCGCTTGCACGTCTCGCTCGTCTAATGTAAATTTCCCCGACATTCGGAAAATCGAGGAATGAAAAATCGAACAATGGAAAATCGGAGGACGGAAATATCTTCACCGGTACATCTCGTGTATTTCTATGCTGTACGAAAACGTTTGAAGGTATCTCCGAATCTACGGTACTACCTTCAGGATTGTACCGTGCACGACCAAACTTGCGAGAATTTTCGAACACATCCCGGGGACCGGAAGCAGGCGAAAGAGAAAGAGAACGGTCCCTCCGGTGTAAATATTCGCTGGAGTCGCTTTTTTCGCGATAGCTCGGTTTTTTCTCCGATTGGCGTCGTCTCGTATCGGAAGAAACGACGGAATCGAAATTAGAACGAGGCTGGTTCGAGTTCTCGACCAAGCAGCGCTAAAATTACCGGCCAGAACGGCGAGCTATCGACCTGTAACAACAATTATTTCGTTTCCTTTTATCGGAAACTTCGTAATTGACGAGAACTAGAGAAGCAACGACGAGGAACTCTCTTTCTCTCTCTCTGGTTATTAATATTATCGGTTATTTATTCTCCCGATGGATTCCGACGATAATTTTTTCGTGTAAAAGTCATCTTTTATGATTTTTCTATTATTATTATTGTAGGATAGCGAAACTGGGCTTGAGATACCGAAAATTCACGAAAGAACAAGAATACAATAACACAAACTCAAAACTCGTAAACTGATTTAACTAAGATAACGAAAACACGCAAAGACGCACTCTTTTAAAACTCTCTTTCCAACACCAAGCGACTCACGCTGGTGCTGGTCATAACTGATTTCTAAAGACTCTGTTTTGGTTGTCAAGGACCATGCTTTTATGCTTTCCTTAACCTACGCTTCACCTCTCCGTAGAAGAGAAGTCACGCAACTTAATTTTGTTATATAGTATAACTTTTCGATTTGCTTCTAGAAGATATCGATCGGTTTACAATTTGTTTTTGTTGGCAATAGCCGATTCGCGATTTCTTTTGGTATCCTATATTATTATTTTTTCTGAGAGGTGTATTTTTTACATGCATACCCCTGGCAAAGGCAGCTTTTGCAGAAGGTTCTTTAGATGTTTGTACCGTTAGTTCTAACCCGTTCAGAGTTAATTCTAGACGAGGATGTATATGTAGGTGTTAATAGGGTGCGTTAATTACGCGACGGACGCTCGAATAACCGTGCGCAATTGCGCGGTTAATCTTCTCTCTCTCTAGTTTTCCCCTTTTTTATGATTATCTAGCTCCCCCCGTTTTTTCTTTCTTCTTTTTCCTTAGGAAGATAATTCTTTTTCCGTGTTTTATAATTTTTCCAGGAAACCTGGTTTTCCCTTGTACGCACATGCTATTGTTTTATATCATTTTTAAATTGGTTTTCTTTTTTTATCTCTTTCTGCAATGTTTTTTCTCTTGTAAAATCTCTACTTGGTGTTTGCAAGACCTCTATATATAACTACTTTTTACTTTGTAGTTGTATTTTTCCTTGTTTCTATATAACACCCTCGGAAAATTTTCGCTTAATTAATTTTCTATTCCCAGGTACCTTTACTTTTCCTATTTTTTATTATGTATTCGTAGTCCACTGTTTAGAATTCTTGTAAAAATTGTTTTTTTTATCTCTCCCTTTTGGCACCCAAAGCTTGGAGATATCGTAGCGAAGGTTTATATCTTATCTGGACTCCCCCCGTGCTCGAAATGCGCGAAGAAAAATGGACCTGTCTCCTCCTGAGGGTATCGGGGATTCGAACCCTGGATTTCTTACTCGGAAGCAGGTGCCTAATTCACTCCACCATCCTGACTCCGGGATAAAACGTGTTCTTTTCGCTATTACTTAACCGAGACACCTCGTCCACGAGCCACGGTTGTTTCTTCTCCCTTTTTTAACTATTCTCCATCTTCTACATCCTTTTCCTTCGTATTTCATCTTTTTCTTCGTTTTCCTTCCCTTCTGCTTTAATTTCCACTTATTTCTCATCACATTTCCCTACTTAATCACGTTTTTTCCAATCCACTTTCTTTCGTTGTCACTTTTTCGCCACTAGGACCCGGTCTATCCCTGATTTATTCCCGTTCTTCACCCATCCCCTGCTTCAGCCGTTTCTCCAGCCCTTTCTTCATCCCTGGACGCAAGGGTGGCGCGAAAGTCGACGGCCGATAGTGAACGGAGTTAAACGACCGATGGCGCTAGTTGGATTATCGAGTCGAACCGATGATAACCGAAAGATTAATCTCGCTAATGATCCATGTATCACCTACAGTACCTGCGGAGTAGTCGAAAGTTCATCTCGTTATCTGGGGAACAGGCGAACTCGTCGCGTACGTTGACGAGTGGCGTTCATGTGGTTTCACGTGCAACTGATAAAGGGCTAAGTTCCCTGCTTCGGAGCGAGATACACGAGGGTTGAGTAAAACGCTTTGAGTCTACTGCAACGTGTGCCTGAATTCTTGGGGCGGTGGTGCGAGTTTGCTGTGTACCTCAGAGTTAGAGGATATCGAGGAACGTTGTAGCGCGTCACGTCCATCATTCCGACGTTATTCCCCTTTCTCTCCCAAATTTCGGATCTTTATTCCATTTTTGGTTTATTTATATCGCTTGGATGGAGTTCGTTCCGGAAGATATTATTTACTTAAATATTTTTGTCATTTTTGTTATTTTGATTGAGAATTTATTTGTGAATTATGCTTGTGAAAATGCACATGGAATTTCACTTTTTATTCTGACTTATAGTCAACGAGTTACGTTTCAAGAATAATAAAATTATACCTATATTAGTAAATGTAATAATAATAAATATTTTAATATTAGGAATAAATTATTTTCCACAAATAGGCTTTTATTATATTTATTTTTAAAATTAGATTTTGTAGATTTCAGTCAACGAATTTTGATCCACATTCACTGTAATCCACACGAGCATCCACTATGTACCCCACACAAAGACGTAACCAGGGTCTATGCAGGGATACCAAAACCACGTTCATCTTCGAAACACATTCCTTCCTTTGTTACGATATTAGAAGGTTGGTTGGATTAGGCAGGAACGAAGGGAGGAGCGTGTCGGTCCGTCGATATCTTCGGAAGAGGCCATCAACTTCATTTTTCCTACGGCGTGAAGGAACTTGGCCACACGGGGACGTTTATCGTGTCCGAGAGGGGATCGAGTTGGAGCATTTCCATTGACCCTCCGGAAAAATCCATCGTGGTGGGATGCAGGAGGGCTGAAGGGAATGCTCGAAGGGTCCAAACTCAATTTGTCGACGGAGTTGCACCTTCTGGATTCCTCGGACCAGGCCAAAGGCCTTTTAAACCACCGAGTAAACTGCCATCGTTCTCGTTCCTCTTGCCTTCTTTTTTCCTTACTTTCCCCATTTTTCTTCCTTCTTTTCCTCGGCTCCTCTTCCTGTTTTCTTCCCTTTTTCTTCCGGCTTTCTTTCCCTTTCTTTCCACTTTTCTTTCGTTTTTTGCCTTTTTCTCTTCCGATTTTCTTTCCCTTTTTCCCCTGTTTTCTTACTTTCCCTTTCGCAATTTTCTTATCTGAACTAAACCGTACACGTGACGGAGACCCATGGAGGTTGGAATGCGTTGGTAACACGGTCGTGGAATTTCACCTCGCGCCTGGGAAATGGCGGTTCTTATTTCTCCTCGTGGACGCGGTAATTTTTATAGTTGCGAGCTCGCGGAAATGGAGGAGCGGGTGTAATCGACTTGGAGGTTGATGTATGACCTGCTGCAAAGTGAGTACGGTCAAGTCGTGACGGGTGAAAGTTTCGTCTTTTGCTAAGAACAGAAACGTGGAGAATAATTCGTTGAATATCGAAAGTTAATATCGCAATTCCTTATTGCCTTCCTGTCTGAACATCACGGGATAAAATCGAAAATCTCTTCGGCAACTCGAAACCGTGAAGTCCAATTTTCTTAATTTTTTAATTCCAATTTAACCCTTTGCACTCGAGAAGAGACTCTCAGTCACCATTTAATCAGATTCCAAAGATCGACGTTAATTAATATATCAAATTTAAAATTACCTAACGATGCGTGGAATGTCGAAGAAAAATAATTCTACGTCTTGATTTGCATATGATTTCTCATTTACCATTTTAAAAATATCGTCCACTCTATGACAGAAAGTCTTCGAATTACTATTTTTTTGTAACGAAAAAGTCGTCGAGTGTAAAGAGTGAATCCAACGAAATGAAATTTGACTAATCTTCTTATGACATTCACACCCTTCGAGAATTCGCGATAAAACAAAAATAGAAAATTTTCCTTCCGTTCTATCAACGTTGTATTTCGTTCGTAAATGTACCTCTACTTTCTCCAGAAAATTTATAACCCGATAAAAATGCAAGACATTCGGTACATACGATTTTTCTGCGAATCCCCTGAAATTTTAATACCGAATCAGACGATCGAAAAAATCTCATTTCCCGCTGCACTCCGGATCGACTCCGGCATCCTTGACTAGACACTTTACGACGATAGAAACGAAGCTCTACGTCCGAGGACAAAAACGGGCCGAGATGAACCGTCTTAATAGCCGAACCGATCTTCTAGATGAAGTTCTCTCGAAACCCGATCACGTACCCCTCTGTTTATCCTCTCTTCAAAGGGTAGAGAAATTCTTCCAACCTTTTTTCCTCCTCATACCTCCGTACAATAAATTTAATATAAGCAACGGTGCATTGTGGGGAGTTTGGAAGCTCGCCAAGTATCGATAATTAGTTCCTGCATGCGCACAAAGAAACTAGAACGAAATTAAGACAACGACCCCGGGATGGGCCGGCCCAACAATAAGCCCACTCGCTGTTTGAAGCAACTTTGAAGCGAGCTAATTTACGATAATGGTATCCCGAGGGCTACTAAAGCAGCCCGCGGGATCCGAGACGCGATTAAAGTCATTTCCACGGCCACCTTCGAGAAAACGCAGCGCCGGCGAGAATTATTGTTTTCCCCGTTTTACGGCCGGCTAAAAACACAGTTACGACGCCAAGCGGTCGGAATCGGAATTATTTCGCTCGGCCGGGTCGCGTCTGTTCATGGTAATTCGTCCGTCGTTCCATGGAAACGCGACTGTTAACCGGGGTGCAGGAGGAGTGTTTTGTTTATAGGGATTGGGACTTATATCTTATATCTAATATTTCAACTGTGATGCGTAGCACTTAGCTTGGTATCGTTTTCCAAAAATTATTCTTTGGGAATGATACCAATTAGCAGGTCTCACCACGTGGAGGTGGCTACACATCGAGACCCGACATGCGCCCTAGTGGCGCATCCTACTGGCACTATCTGTTTCAAAGATATCTAATCTAACTTGGAGCAAAGAAAGTTAAAGTGAAAATCTACTGACACTTTATTATATTTCGTGTCTTACAAAGGGGACTTCGATTCGGTATACTACAACTCTATTGTCGCGACACTAAGATATTTCATTTCTCATAAAAATAGGAAATAAAATATAAAACACGCTAGCAAGTTAAAAATCGCGATCGCGCCCGAACGAGTTCGCGATTATTCGAAAGACCGACTAGTCTACGAGACGTACTCTCGCGTACAAGACAACTTCATGCCTCGGCACCCTCCCGATCGAACCTAGCCCATCCAGCCACCACAGACCCTGCCATGACTTACTCGCGAACGAGAGCGATCGACGAACCAACGAAACACCCAAAATCAAGCCGAGGGTCCCTAGCGAGGCCCTGTAGCCGGTCACGCAGGCCCCTGCCACATGGGGGAGAAATTAATCATCCCATGGGGTCTGACCGTAGGCCCATATGCAATGTCAGGCTACAGGACCCATACCCCGGTCGTGCACGCGCTGGTGCC
>NW_016907973.1:329257-353282 GCF_001483705.2 Eufriesea mexicana
TAACAGCCACTGACACATTCGGCACTATTTTTGGAAAACGCACGCACGAAACCGAAAAAAAGTAATCAATCCCATTAGAGAAAATTCCACTCTACACTGTTAAACTGAAAAAATCTGACCGAAAAGCTTAATTTCAGAAATATAGGCGAAAAAAGTAAACTGTGTAGAACGATTTCACAGGCTTTTTCTTTTCCGTTACTTTGTTTCATATATGCTCCTTCTATCGTAAAATAATTGCCCTACTGTTTGCAGAACAATCTATTCTATGCAGAAGTAATGAAATATCTTAATCCACAATCAAAATTTAGAATGTGATTTCGATAATACATAACTATGTTGCAGTTGAACGTCAAGATTGACGAAAAATTAAAAAAACTATTAAAAAGCTTCCTATTCAGTAATGTTCATCAAATATTCCAATGGGCAGTTGAAATCTAGAATCTTCTACAGCAGATTGTAACGGACAATGCGGTAGTATTATAGGATCTCGCACTCACACCACTTTATTTTCCACATGTATCGTTATACGATTTGCACTATTATGCAGTATTCCTTTTTTCACATGTAGTATATTACCACCGAAGAAATGTTCACAGTTAGTAATCTTGAACTTCGTAAAATAATTATAACGTCAATCAACAATATTACTACTTCACGAAACGTTTTGAGATTTAATGTTTTACTTTGACGCGTGATAATATTCCACCATTTGTTACCGGTATGCTTGCTTGCCGCCAACTGGAAGTTGGCTGCAGCCGGAAACGCTAGGTATTTTTGTAGCGGGAAAATGTTACATCTTTAAAATAGCTATACGATAAAGTATCGATCTAGAAGATGAAACAACGTTTCTTATATTTAATAATATCAATAAAGCAAATACAGATACGTTTCTCTTACGAAAATGACAAATTAATAAATGCTTAGTTTTCACAGCAAAAACATTATAAATTAATAAAAATAATTATAAAATTAATAACACAATATAATATATAGTAATACATAATATATATATTAGTTACAATATTTTATAAATGAGCATTGTGATCACCTTTATTGACAATATTTCTTGAGAACATTAGTTTCTAATGTATAAGTGGTTAAAACTACTTTTTCAACAAAACTATTTAGTCAGACCTGCTCAAAGAAGGTACGTATCATTCGGTTATAATAAAGCTACAAATATGTTTCCCATTGCTAATAAGATGGTTTGATATTCAGTATCAAGTATACTTATGACAAACGTGAAATGTTATTATTAAAATTGAGATTGATTGAATACTACTTTTAATAAAAGAGTTTACCTAACCTATACCATGTTGGGTGGGAGAAATAAAACAATAAAACAATATAAATAACTATCGCACATTCTCCTCTCTTCTTTTTATTCTCTTAACACCCTCATAAAGTATTTTACATTCTTTAACAAATTTGCAAGTTCTTAGTTTTTACTACATCTCCTATATAACAACATTTTTCTATGTAGGAGCTTAGATTTCATTTTCTACATTTATCACATTCAATCTGTTACACATCACAATCTTTCTCACCTCCTTTTTCAGTAGAACTTCACATATCAGTCTATATATCCGCACAACACATTTCATTGGTTTCTATTCCTTTTCCAAATTCAAGACAATACACACCCTCAAATATCTTGATATTCCCTTCAATCTATTCATGTCCATCATTTTAAGATCATGGTTAAACTATAACAAACATTCTACTGCAAATGAGATGTCTGGCGAGACATAAGTATTCAAATACATGAATTTCCCTAATAATTCTTGATATTCATTGAATTATGGTGGATTTGTCCTTCCTGTTAGCAACCCCATTACACTGCAGTGTCTTTGCTGGACTGAAATCATGTTTTATTTCCTTTTGATTTCAACAAACATGAACGTCTTGTCTGACAAACTCACCTCTATTGTCTAAGCATATAAGTACTTTTCAGCTTCTTCACAGATTAATTTTCTTGAAATGTTACCAATATTTTTGTTTCCTCATCTGTCTGACACTTTTCCTGTAAGAGCAAGACCAATAATCACTCTTGAATAATCATCAATATATAAGATGTACATTTTACCTCTTTTTGACATTGGCTTCAGTGGTCCAATCAAATCCATGTGTCACAGCCCCATTATTTCTGCTGTTTTTGTAGTTTCCAATTTCCTACGTGTGTTTCTGCAGATTTTTGCCTTAAAGCAACATTCACACTGTATATTCAATTTATCTTTTCCTTTCAGAACTATTACTAATTCTTCATTCTCCATCTCTTCAATGATCCTTATATTTGCATGACGATGCCACACATCTTTCTCTGTTGATATATGCTGCGTCTTTTCTGTTTCTTGATTCTACATAATATACATTTACTCTTCTCACTGCTTTCATTACAACTTCGTTATTTTCTTTATGTACCTCAGCTCCATCAATCTGAAACTTAACAGATTAGCAATGATCAGTGACTTTGATCACTGATATTAATATTTATTCAAATCAGGAATACAACATACCTTTCAATCTCACTGTATTCTCTATATCTTGTTACTATAAGAGTATATCACCTAAATTAATTATATCCCCTTTTGTCTGCCTAAAGCATCTCCCCCTTCTGAATCTTTATTTGACCAGCAAATATTTCTATCTTATGTGTCCTATACCTTATATATTTCTATTATTGTTTCAATTTTTTCTTACTATAAAAAACAATTCTTGGCATCTAATGGCGCTAATCTGGTCATATTCCACGAATCCAATATTTTTCTCCTGTTGCACGTGTTCATTTATTTCAACAAAATATTGTCTTTTTACAACCAGGCCTACCGATTCCAAGAAATGTCACTTGCTAAGAATTTTGGGCCTTCAAATTTTTCAGCATACATAGAATTAAATGATAAAATTACATGAAAAACATAATATTAAATGTGGTTGCAAGCTGGCAGAATTTGTTATATTTACCTTAATTCATCTTGTTAAATGATTGATTGATAAAAAAAAGCAACCTAGCGTTGTTTATTATATTAGTCTGTTTATTAAATAGTGTTTTATTTATAACAAAAAAAATTGAAAAGTAACAAAACAAAAAGGTTTTATAATAAACGTTTTATATTGTACCAAGGCAGCACGTGCTCGCTCTCACCACGAACAAACAAAGGCGACGACTGACTACGGACTCGTGTCTTACATCTACGTACAAACATACATGCATATATATATACATACATATATACACTCTCTTGTTTCCTTAAAATCATGCATTCATTCTAACACATCTTAATATTCGTATTACTTCAACAGATATTTACTACTTTCTATTTTCAAAGTACAACTATACATTGAAAATTTACTAGATAGGAAATGTCCTAAACTTTGTGCGTAGCTCTTAGCTTGGTATCGTTTGCCAAAGATATATCTTTGGGAAACAATACCAATTACCAGGTCTCACCACGTGGAGGTGGCTACGCATCGAGACCCGGACATGCGCCCTAGTGGCGCATCCTGCTGGCGCTACCTGTAACAAAGGTAGCCTAATGTAACTTGGAGCGAAAGAAGTTAAAGTGAAAATCTACTGACACTTTATTATAATTCGTGTCTTACAAAGGGGACTTCGATTCGAAATACTACTACTCTATTGTCGCGACACTAAGATATATTATGTCTCATAAAAATAGGGAATAAAATATAAAACACGCGAGCAAGTTAAAAATCGCGATCGCGCCCGAACGAAGTCGCGATTATTCGAAAGACCAACTAGTCTACGAGACGTACTCTCGTGTACAAGACAACTTCATGCCTCGGCACCCAACCGATCGAACCTAGCCCATCCAACCACTACAACCCCGCCATGACTTACTCGCGAACGAGAGTGGTCGACGAACCAGCGAAACATCCAAAATCAAGCCGAGGGTCCCTAGCGAGGCCCTGTAGCCGAAACAGACACTCCGTGCCCCTGCCCCATGGGGTAGAACTTAATCATCCCAAGTGGACTGACCGCAGACACGTCATGCCCGTCCAACACAGGGCCCATACCCCAGTTGTGTACGCAATGGTACCAACTAGGGCCGACAGACCCTCGTATTGTTTCCAGGTGAGTGCCAACCCGCCGACCACCCTAGAACCGATGCATGACAAGGGTGGCAGTGGCGGGAATGAGTGTCGGAACGAATCGTTTGGATGACTTACGAAACACGGAGTTATCGAGTACACGAGAGTACGTCGCGTAGGCTAGTCGGTATTTAAGAACGATTGCGATTATCGCGAGAACAATTATGTTCTATTTGGTAAACGAAGGGGATAAGAATGTAGAAAATTGATATATTTCGCTCCAAGTTAGGTAGGTTATCTTTCTACAGATAGCGCGCACATGAGACTTAGTCTAGGCGTCTATCTTAGAACTAGTTAAGTCTACTTAAGTCTAAACGTACGCATCCCGCGTCGTACATTGATGTGTCACAAATGAAATAAACAAACCAACGATGAAACATTCGAATATTGTAAAAAATATTCGAATTTGCAAAGAAAAAAAACTGAAAAGAAAAAAATAATTAAAACTTGAAAAAATAATAAATTGGACCTGAAAAAGATATAATTATTAACAACCTAACGATGAGATATAAACAAACCAATGACGAAACATTCGAATATTGTAAAAAATATTCGAATTTGCAAAGAAAAAAAAACTGAAAAGAAAAAAATAATTAAAACCTGAAAAAATAATAAATTAGACCTGAAAAAGAAATAATTATTAAGAACTTAACGATGAGACATAAGAAACCAACAATGTCACATAAGCAAACCAACAACGAAATATTCGAATTCTCAAGTAAAGGTCAATAGAAAAGAAAAAATAAAATCTGTAAAAAAGAAAAACAATTAACTCCTGAAAAGAAAAAAATATTAACCCTTTGCACTCGTCCATTTTTTGACTAAAGAAGAGTAGGGGTTCAAAGATCTTCTGCTATACAAATGACGATATTTTTTTGAGTAATAAATAAGAAATCGTATAATAAATAACACGTAGAATTACTTCATTTCGATACCTTTCATATCTTTACATTATCTTAAACTTGATATATTAATTAATATTCATCTTCGAAATTTTATCAATTGGCGTCTAAAAAGCGCCTCTCGAGTGCAAAGGGTTAAAACCTAAAAAAATAACAAATTAGGCCTGAAAAAAAAAAAATTATTAGGAATCCAACAATGAGACATAAACAACCCATCGATGATATGTAAACAAGCCAACGACAAAACATTCGAATATTGTAAAAAATATTCGAATTTTCAAAGAAAAATAAATGAAAACGGAAAAAAAAACTGAAAAGGAAAAAATAATTAAAATCTGAAAAAATAATAAATTAGACCTGAAAAAGAAATAATTATTAGGAACCCAACGATGATATGTAAACAACCCAACGACGAAACATTTGAATATTATACGAAATATTCGAATGAAAATAAATACAAACAGAAAATAAAAGCTGGAAAGTGAAAAAATAATTAAAATCTGTAAAAAGAAAAAATAATTAAAACCTGAAAGAAAAAAATAATTAATATCTGAAAAGAAAAAGAAAATGATTAGTAAATTATTTAACGGGGTGGGGTGAGGGTGGTGGGGCCAGCCCCAACCTCACTTCGGACCCCCACCCCTCGCGCACAACGAAAATTTAGATGTTACACTTCCGAAGTCGAACCGACAAATGAGTTTTGTTGCGTCCCGTCGCTCCTTATATAGCCGTCGATCGGCCGAGTACCCCCACTCCGATCGAAAATTACTAAACTTTACCGATTCCGTTAATTATTATTTCTCCGGCTAAATAGCCAATAATTTATTAATTTTTTCACTTTTATTATAAATATACATTGCGAGCAATTTGTTAATAACAATATTAATTTATTATAACAATCAGTGTAATAATTTATAAACATTTTGCAACTTATACAAATATATTTTAACACAAGTACATCGTAACTTTTAATAATAATCAATAATTTATTAATTTATTTACTTTTATTATAAATTTGCGTTGTGAACAACTTCTTAATGACAATATTAATTTATTATTCATAACAAATTTGATAATTTATACATGTTTTATAAACTTACTTTGATTTTTGGTTATAGATTGAGAGCATGTGCGAATTATTTCATTTATAAGGGTTGAAATTTGATTAATTTTCACTGATTGTTAGCAATAAAGAAGTATTGGAATTTCTATCATGACCTTAAGTTAAAATATTTTGTAGGATATAATTTATTCTGATTTATTTTATTAGTAGATGAATGAAGAATTATTTGGGGTAGAGATTTTCAATTGCAGGTTGAGAGGATATGCGGGATGTTTAATTAATTTATAGGGGTTGAAAGTTCGATAATTTTCACCGATTATTAGTACTACAAGTGTAATGGAATTTTTGTGACCAGTATGGGTCAGGATATTTTGTTGGACATAATTTATTTTGATTTATTTCGCTACTGGATGAATGTCGAATTCGAGATTAAAATAAAATTAGCCATCAAATTAAAGAATATCTGTACTTAATTATTCAATCGACAGCAGTGGTATACATTTTTCCTTAAATTATCGGATAAAAAATGAAAGAAAGGAAAGCGTAAACAATTGTAATCAGAATTATATATTTCTTTTTATTATATCAGAGGAAAATATATATTTTTCGGTGTGTGGCTGAATTTTTCTAATTAATTTACTTGTGTCGTAAAATGGAAACGTTCGAAAATCGCTGACCTAGGGTATCCAGTTACCAGAGACGTGAAAGAGATCATCGCTTTAGGATGTGTTCGGAAATGTCTGCATCGAGTGAAGGACATAAAGAAACAGTAACAGAAAAATAGTACAGAGAAATGCTTACTCGCCAATTTAGTCAGAGTTTCACGAAGAAAGTTTATCAGAGAGAACTGAAATTAAGGGTTTTCGAGTAAAATTCTCATCGGCATTTTCATCGATCAGAGCAAATATCAATTATATCAATCATCAAATACAGTAATCATCGTTTTACTGTCAAAACAAACCTTCTTTATATTAAAACCTCTTACAAATTAAATACACAAATTTAAACACACTCAAATCACCATTTCGAAAATATGAAAAAATTCTAAAAACCAAAGGATTCTATCCGATGATATTAAATCTATTATACTTATTCAAAATTACTATTTGCAAATAGTATTTTAGTTTCAAAATCGGTATCGTCCAAATTGATCGTACCATAGTATTTTATTCCCAAAATTAGTATCATTTAAAATAATTGTATCACTGTATTTTGTTTTTAAAATCGGTATCGCCCAAATCGATGGTGCCACGGTATTTTAATTCCAAAATTGGTATCATCCGAATCGATTGTACCACTGTAGTTTATTCTTAAACTCGACCGTATGATTATTTTTATTTTCAAAATCGGTATCGTGTAAAATGGTCGTACCACAGTATTTTATTTCCAAAATTGGTATCATTTAAAATAATCGTATCACTTTATTTTGTTCTCAAAATCGGTATCGCCCAAATCGATGGTGCCACGGTATTTTATTTCCAAAATTGGTATCATCCGAATCTATTATACCACTGTATTTTATTTTTAAAATCGACCGTATGACCATTTCTATTTTCAAAATCGGTATCGCGCATAACGACCGTACTACGATATTTTATTCTCGACCTCGGTATCGCACAAAGTTTCAGGATGAATATCTTCATCAAGAACATCCTCTCCCTTTCATTTCCCGACATTCTCCACGCGTGCGGAAGAAATCGAACAGAAAGGACTCGAATCTGCGGAAAATCTGCATCTTTCAGCTACCACGAGCAAGATGATCGCATTATCGTGCCGTTGGAGCAGGAAACGAGCCGGTCGTCGATAATCTCGTTGTTCTCTCCGCGGTGGTGATCTCTTTCCTCGATCTTGAGGATCTTTCGAAGTGCAAATTAGCCCGGCAGGGACGCGAAGCGGCTCCGAAAAAGAGGAAGAGGAGGATCGACCTGGGTTGGGTCGTCGACCACGAACCGATCGAGCGTGAAATTTCCCGCGAGATCAAACGGGAAAAAACTCGCTGGCAAACGATCATTGGAACGGTGAATTTTCCGAGGCGACCACAGAATGCCAAAGACACCATAGTTGTACCTCCACACGAGCAATTTTGCTCTTCATTTTGAGAGGGATGCGAGGGTGTTTATTATCATTAAATTTCAGTCAAATCGGTGTGATACTTTTACGAAGATGGATATTTATCAGATCGATTAGATACATAAATTCTTTGAATATCGTAGAATTTGGAAATTGTAAACTATTATTTAGGAAAAATTTGAGAGCAGTTGGAAATTGTATATATATTATTACAGGAGATAAAATTTTACAGGAATTAAAAATTCGAAATTATTATTTAATTGAAATTTTTCAACGGTTATAAAGCTAAGAAAAAATTGTATTCCTGTTAAATTTTTTTTTCGTGGGAAATTTAAAATAGAGTTATTGATTCTGACACTTTGTTCTGATAGAATTTCCCAGATAGCAAACCTAACCCTCAAATATTTTCAATCTTGAAACACCCTATATATTCGGGTCAACGAATCGGTAACGATTCTCATCGCCGAAACCGTAGGGATCTTCCACTTTGAGCCCGCCTTTTGCCTTGAAATGGGAAGGGTCCGAAGGAATACGAGTATACGAGCAAACCTAGCGGTAAGTTGATCGAACTCACGGTCGAGCAACGCTGGAATCAACGTTCCAGAGGAATTACCTCGGCCAGTCGCTCGGCTTCGAGGTGTCTTCTCGTGAGAACGGACAAAAGGTTTAGCCGAGGCAGAGGGTCCGTCTGTGTGCCCCTAGACTGTACCGCGAAACGGCCAGAGGCTTCTTCGATTCTGCCTGCGGGCAACTGATAGGCTTCTCCAACTCACCGCGATTGCCTCGATCTTCTTTGTCGCGATAATGACTTTCCACCTTCGCCTGTCTCCTTTCTCGAGCACCGACCCGCTGTCCTTTATCTTTCCCCCCGAAAAATTCCCCCTTATCGAGCCAAAGTGTTAATTAGTATCGATCCACGTCGCGTCGAAAGGGTCGAGGCTGTTGGTCGTTACACTTTTGCTAATTAATATGGCTTACAGGTACTTTGCATTTTAACTAAACTGACTTTCCATGCTTTGCTTTATTTTTTAACTCACCGCGCGAAGGATATCGGGAGACAGGTCTTTTTATCCTACTTTGTAACGACCAACATTCACACCCTCACCGCTAGATGGAAAACGGAGGTTCGAGGTTTCTCGCAAGTCCTCGGTGAATCCTTGATTCCTACAAATACAAGTTCCTATGCTACCTAAATATCCCCCATCTAAACTAGGGTCTGCTAGGTAGTCTTACTGAGGAGTCCATTAACAAGCCTGGGACGAAATTACATATCTTCCTTAGATCCCTTCTATTTGCAACTTAACATAGCAAGACCGCCATTAATAGAAGGAAAAACAACCCCCACAACTACTCTCTTATAATTCTGTGGAGGGCTTCCTTCACGGTTTATATTGAAGTCGGTTACTTGGCAGGAGTCCCTCGATGTGATACTGGTGCTTAGACGGGACGAAAGGGAAAGGAAGGAATGCGTTTCGTTCTGGGCCTCTGCTAGTGGACTCACCAGTAAGACTTATACCTAGCAGCAGGCCCTGCTTTAGACGGGGATACTATTGGCATGTGTGAAAATTCTATGTATAGGAAACGGAGCACTTGCGAGAGACTCCTCGAATCTCCTTCAAGTAGGGAATCCATCTATTGGCGAGAGTGAGAACGATGCCTCCACATTTTTAATAAATTCCGTGGTTTTTATTCCGTGTTTGTGAATTTTGCGTTATTTCGGGGTAGTCAGATGGTATTTTTCTCAGTTATCTACCTTCCGCACCAGCCCCTCAACTTTCGGTATTATATTAAAGTACCATTTTCAATAGATCCATTTTAAATTTCTTTTCTCGAGTTCCTCGCTTTTTTCTGGCTTCACTTAAAAACTATCGCATCACGGACGCCGCGCCTTATCTTCGCAGTAAGGGGAAAGAATTCCGGAAAGCCGATCGAATTGCACGAGACCGTGGGATTCCCCGGTTCACCAGACGACCGCTCCGCCAATCGAACCGCTCGCCTCCCTCATAGACTGCCTAAGCCTAATATTCCAATATGGCGGTTGCCTGCGCTCCACTACGACCCACTATCCAATCTCCATCATATCTCCCCATCTCGGTCTCGAACCTATTTCCTAATCTACGCCTGAAAGCCCGCTCTCGAATCCCGGATAATCGCATCTCCGTTCGCGTTTTCGAAACGCGCGCCACTTAACGCTCTGCCGACGATATAACCTCTAATCTGACTGTGTTCTTTTTCCCCCTCCCCTGTTTCGCGTATCGTTGATTCCAGTGCGCCACGAACGCGATACGCACGTGTTCCTCGATCTGCGGGTTATCACGGAGGAACAACGGCGATGGGTGGGGGAATAGAGTTGGAGTAGGGACCGCGGTTGGTGGGGGTCGAGTAAAACAGAGTTCCAACACGCGCCAGCGGCAGATGTTTGCGCTTGTACAACGTCGTTCTCGACGCAGTTCGAAGTTAAATGAGGTCGGGAACGTGCACCCATAACCTGTAATACTGTGGCGACGAATTCGCGGACCGACGAATCTGACACATTATTTCGCGGTGCTCAAAATTGTCGAGTCGCTGCTTTGCATCGTTCCGACCTTCTCTTTATACCGAACCATCGATCGGTCACGACTTGCTTGTTACGCGTCCTTTCTCGTTACCCAAGTTTCGAAGAATTCCCATTGCGGTCCAATCCCCTTTTTGTAAGTTTGTGTACACGCTTTACCAAGAGTAGATAGCCTTCTTGATTGGGACGTTGGAGGAAATGTATGATAGATTTTCTCGATGTCCGAAAATGGAGTGTAAAAGGTTAGAATGCTCATTCTGGTGTACAGAAATATTTATAGACACGTGTTGTGGTAATTTTTACTCGGTACAAAGTGAATTTAAATTAATTTTTGTTGCTGTGGAAATTTTATTTTTTATTTAAACGGTATAACTTTTATTTTCAAAACTGTTTTTATTTATACGCTAATATTTTTTGAAACGAAAAATGCAATGTTAAACAAAAAAAAATAAGAGATTTAGCATCAGAAATTCCTCTGACATCCGTCGTTGCATGATAGATGCCAGGGAGCGGAGTTTAATCACGATTCATCTCCAACATTCATCATCTGCTAAATCGATCAGTAGTACACCCACTGAATGACTGGCGATCGTACTTCTGTTCTTGAAGATATAACGTTGGTCGTCCAACTTTATACGCGGGAGCAAGTTGCTCCTCGTGGACATCTAGTGGATGCTAGATGAACTACTACGGAGACACAACACTAATAAGAAAAAGTTTCCAATCGTGCAAAAGTATCGTAGAAATATGACGTTAACAAATAAATAATCAAATTTATCAAAGGTAATTTATTTTTAAACAGAAATATATCAATTTTTTTAAATTTTATTTTTCTAAACCTTCATTGCTTACTCGCACGTTTTCCGTATTACGTAAAACATATCGATAGGTTAATTTTAGAAATCCACGAAATTATTAAATGCTACGATATGAACGTTTTAAATTTTCGAACAAATATCGGAACTGGGAATGCAAAATGGCAGCACGTGTATTTCGTAGAACAAAGAAAATTTATAAGTCTCCGATACAATTTCCAACACAGTACCGGAGCGAAGTAATATATCTGTATATTCTTAAACAAGAGATAGATGAAATTATATATTTAAAAATAAATCAAGGGAAATATTATTTAATATATAGTGGAAGAAAAATGTAATAATTAATCAATTTGTTGGCGGAAAAAAAAATAATAAAAAACAAATCCCGCCCCCGGGTGGGCTCGAACCACCAACCTCTCGGTTAACAGCCGAACGCGCTAGCCGATTGCGCCACGGAGGCTGTTGGAACTCTGGAATGTAAAATGTGTTGATATTCCCAAGTTAATCTTCTTCATTCGAATATCGAACTTATCTTTGCGCAAGTTACACGTATCCATCCGCCATTTTCGCTACCGCTTTAACTTAATTATTTTATCGAATTAATTGCACAGTACCATCACGTTTCACATTCTATGTTTAACGACTAATTTCATTATGAATATTTCGTTATTCTTCTCTTATATTTCCTGATTGAACCATTCGTTTGTCTTTTGTCTCTCTTTTCTGATAATTTAAAAAATCATTGGTAATTAAAAATTCGTAATAAATACGATTACTAACGAAAATTAAATAATATTAAAAAAATGTGGATAGTGGGACGCGAAGTATTAAATTCGTGCAAAAATTCTAAAATTATCTTCAATTTTTTTTTTTAATTATAAGTAACGATCAAATCATTTTTAATTATAATTACTGGAGGAAAATTATTAGCAGAAAACGGACATTATTTATTCCTGCCTGAATGAAATAAACGGAAACGTCTTCTAATGCGAAAGGGTGCACAAAAGACAGCCGGAAGGAAATTGTTGGCCGGAATTATCGAATATTACGCGATAAAAATATGCATCTCTGCGAGTGCTTTGCTGCGTGGGACATTTAATCAGAAAATCCATCAAGAGATTGCTTCTGGGCAATTTCTTTTCTCTTCTGTAGCCAGCCAACGTCTTCGTCTTTTCGTAATTCGCTCCTCTTTGCACTCGCTAAATTTACGAGTGAGGATCATCGAAATAGGCGTGTGCCTTCTGAGGAATGTATGAATCGATACTTGAAAATTTCACGTCACACCTAACGCGACATAATATTCTCCCACCCATAATCACGGTTCACGACGCGATATAAACACCAAATATTAATATTAAATGCGATTTATATTAAATTATCATAATCGATTTACTGCATAAATATGCATGAAATCGTATTATTGCGTCTCAAATGATGCAACGAAGAATCGAATTTTAATTTTCGAATAAATTAATCCTTGAAGGGGGAAGATTTATTATAGCAGCTTAATATTTTTCAGAAGTATAGTAACATTCGGAAATATTTTGCTTTATTTCATTTAATTAAAGAATTATAATGGAGGATCGGTATTATTATCTATTGGTCTCTGATCGAAATTGAGAAATATTAAAAAAGGAAGCTATTTTTTGAAAATTATTTTCTCATAATAAATATTCATGGTGCTATCAAATTCAGTGAAAACGCATATTTTCTTTTAATACTCTAGAGTATTAATTCGACAAAAATTAAACGATTTTTCGAAATAAATATAATTGTAGTTTCTCTATTTGAGATTTTGATGTCGATAATAATTATATTTTTAGTTAATAAGGATTACACGTATTTGCACTTACACAGAGAGGATTTCATTCCTCGTGAATCGTCGACGTGATCTCGAGGTCTCTCTAAATCCCTCTAACGTGTTATTTCACTTACCACTTATCGCGTTACTCGATATTGCTCGTAATTACACCTCCCAATTACGGACACGAGTTGTATATTAATAAATTACGTTAACAAATCGCATAAATAAAATGATTGGAATATGCGAGCGATTAAACAGAAGCTTTTGACAGGTCATTTTAATAGAGACCTACATATGTACATTAATAAATGCATCGATTTGCTTGTGTACAATTGCTAGTGGAATTATTCGGTATGTGCATAAATTCCAGAGCAAATTCAATAACCTTAATAAATTCACTAATAACACATTTGCTAGGCAGGAAGTGGCTATATTAGGATCAACGAATTACGGTTTGCTACCAGCTAGCTGTGCAAACTTTGACCCACGCTTTTATTAGCCATATTAGCATATCTACAGCGTTAATAACAAATATAAAACGAACGTAAAGCGGGAAAGTAAAAATGCACAGTATTCAGGAAGGAAAAAGAAAAAATTAGCCACGCAGATCTTTAAATGTTCAGTGCAATCGATAAATGGTACTTATACAGTCACTCGAGAAATTATCCCGATTATTTGCGCTCAGGCATTAACAATTTCCAAATTTTTCTTATATATTTAAATGGATTTTTTAATTATTAAAAGCATTCCTTTTAATTAAAATAGAAACCTGGTATAAAAATATACATATTTATTTATTTTCATTAGACTAATTTAATTAATATCTATTATTTATGTATATTATATTTAGACATATATTACAGGGGGCTAGTTATAGCGTTAATACAATTTCAAAAATACATTGAGATGTCCTTTCTCAAATTTTATAATTACCAATTAAAACTAAATTTTTATCACACCCTTCTTAAAACTTCACCGAGTTACGTTGATTTAACTATTTTTAATAAAAAGGATTAACACGAGTCAATTAAAAATTAATTAATTCCCGTGTTCTTCATCTAATAATTCAAATATTTCCTCACCCTCGTGAAAGTTAAATATATATTCGCGAATTCTTCAAAAAATTATAGTTTTCTCTCCAATTTCAACACAGACACGGTATTGCATATTTCCAAAATTTGATCTCATGGTGTTTCCTGTATTAAAAATTCAAGACACTCGAGCCATCCGGATACTTTCGTGGGCGACTGTACAAACGCGATTCATTTGTTCCAAATAATTTCTTCCACTAGTCCCCCTCCCGTACACAGGCGTACGGAATGCAGAAGTGCAATGTGCAATACGACGAACCGTGTGATATTATTTAATAAGGGCATCAGGTTGATCACGGGGTAAGCGCAGGGGCCGCGAAGTTATCGTTCGAAAAGTAGAACTGTCGGCGAAAAAAAATTTAGTGCAGCTGTTGTGCGGCCCCTGATAACATTACGTTTCGTGGCCCGTATTCTGTCGAGCACGCGATCTCTACCCAATCGGGGCCTCCTTATCTCGACGTCAGCACGACCTTATCGTTAACTCCGAGTATTCGACTGAAAAAAATGCACACCGGCATCGCGCACCTTTTTCCCCCTGGCCCTCTCCATGGATCTTCTCGAAGACGACCTGCGAGCAGATCCTTATCGTTATTTCTGCCTCTCATCCGTGCAAAACGTATTTCCATTTCTCCATACGTGTCCGACAAATTGTTTATTTCCTCGCATCGGAATATTTTTCTTTCTTTGGGTTCCAATCCGCGAATTTTAGCGATCGATAAGTATTTAGAAAAATATAACGCGTTTATTTTTCATTGCCATAATTTATTTGGTATTTATTCCTCGGTGGACTAGCGGCAATTTCTTGTTATCAGGTACATATTACGATAATTGGTCAGTGATGATGTAACAGTATCAAGAATTATAGTTCAGTGATGAATAAATAGCATATAATTTTTTAAATATAAATAAGTCTTATTGGGATTATGGGTAAAAAGAAATAACTATCTGTATTTGTTGGAATGCTAACGCTATTAATCGAGATATCTCGCATCAATATGTTTATATTAAACTGTTTTTGTGCTTATTACTCACACATGTAAGATTGTGTACGTGTCGGTCGCTAGCTAAATTCTATTGTTATTACGATCTTGTCTCTAGTCTCTAAGCTATCGTTGTACAGCGCACACCGAGCGAGTCACATAATATTAAACCGTTCCTTTTTTGTATAATCTGTGTTCTTTCCTTTATAAATCCACTGCCATACCAAATTCTCTCAGTATTTTATAATAATAATATTTTATAATAAAAGTGTATGCGATTGCAGCCTGGTCCCCTAATTCTTATCTAACGCGTGAAATAAACACTTCACGCATTTCCGGAACCTTTTCGGTGCATAGTTTAAAGATTTATATATTTCTTCTGAGAGATTAATTCTTGTATATACGTTAAGACGTATCTTATTTTCAACACGTCTTAATCTTGGTTTTCAATAAGGGTTATTGACATGATTCTGCCTAAGGATGAAATCGGAAAGTTATAATAACAGCAATAGAATTTTTGAAAATATGGTTATATGGTTCTTGATCATTCTTAAACAGGGTGCAACATTATGGTTGACTATGAAAATGATTTCGCTTAACCCCAGAGTCTTTCAAGCTTTTATTAACTCTTAATAAATATAAATTAAACTCTTATTTACATTTAATCCAAGAATTATATTTTTCTTACATAGTCCTAAATAAATTTGAAGTTGATAAGCAAGTTATTGCGTGCGAATTATTATACTTTATCAGATTGTTACGATACTCCAGTGGTGAATAATGATTCTTGAAACAATGTGCTACTCTGTTCGAGAACAAAAATAAGAAAATTTATATTCCAAATTTTGAATCTTTTCATCCCTATCTCTCGAGTTCTTCATCGTCCCTATCTCACGAATGTCTCCCTTAAAATAAAGAATTCCTTTCTTATCTCGATCTGGCTTACAAATTTCACCACATAAAATTCGAGTAAAATCAAACGGTGTTCCCCCCTGGAAACGGTTTCGAACGACAGAAGAACTCGTCCCCGTCGAGTAAAAATGGCGGCGGTTAAGTTCGCGTTGCTCGGGAGTAGAAGAAAAGGAAGAAGGTACAGGGGAAATTCGGAAATAGGGAGGGGAAAAGGGAGAGAATGCTGTTTTCGTCTAACGGGAGGAAAAAAGGGGAAAAATAACGAGTGTTTATGAAAGGAAGTTTTACGGTTCGTCACATGGATGGTGCGCGGCGACTGATCGATTGTCCATCATTGAGAGTCTGGAAAAACGAGCTTTTCGGTGTCGACGCTCAAATAATAGCCCGCGGCGCTCGATATGCAAAATTGCCGAGCAATCGACGACCCATGAGGCCGAAAAAAGAGGAAGATAAAAAAAAGAGAGGAAGCGGGAGTGGAACGTGAAAACAAAGCCGGAAACCGATACCGCGTGCACGTTGAACGGAACGCTACTGGTTGCCATAATTATTCCACGTGCCTCGATTTGTTTTTCTTACCTTTACTCCTTTGTCCGTTTACTCCTGCGTGAAATTTTCTCCACTGTTTTCACTGTTTAACCTATATTTTCTTTTCCTTTTTTTCCAAACAAATTAACGTGTACAGAGTGTCCAAAAATGGTGTAAGTAGAGGGAGAGTAGCGATTTTACGTGGAAAAGCAGGTTAAAAAGGGAAAGATAATATTCTTTTTATTTAACCCTTTGTGGTCGATATCCTCGCAGCAGAGACATTCGCAAGTCGAAAAATACAGAAAACTACAGAAAATTAGAGAAATAAAAAATGTTGTATTTTTACGTATTATTAGTAGTATTAAACACAAATTAGTTTCAACAAATTCTGTGCGTTTTAATATCGATATATTGGCTTTAAATCCTGTACGAAATGCTAAATTTGCTCTGCTGAAATCTGAGCGCAAAGGGTTAAAACTTCGTTTCTGGGAAAGATAACGTTGAAAAATTTGTCTAGTGCTTACTGTGTATACTACTACGTGTTTTGACTTATCGATATTCCATTTTTGTCCCTTTTCGTATTTGTAAAGGTACACAATAATTATTATTACCTATTTCCTGTCATTACTATTATTATCCCTATTGTCGATTTCTAATATTAATCATACGGAAATTGAAAATTAATCGAAGGAGCACTGATGTTATTTTTATTTAATAAAATGCTAAATTAAATTCGTATGAAATGTAATTTCTTTTGTACGAAAGCGTACAAATTGCAAGAAAATAATAATACAAGGTGTCCCAAAAAATGTGTACACATTTTGCATGATTATAAATAAATTATATTTATATTATAATAAATTAATATAAATTAGAAAGAATAAGGTATTAAAGTGTGTATAGGTTTTTTTGGGACATCCTGTACTGATCGATTTCTTAGAAATAAGATAATAATAATAACAATTGGTACAGAAATTTTTTCAAAAACGAAGTATCAAATAAAAAATCTATTTTTTTATATAGCATTTTTCCAACTTATTTGTATATTGATTTATTTTAGAATTATCCTTGTCATTCGTAACGCGATTCTCGGGACACCCTGTATAGGTCGTTGAGTCTGCAAGGGCGTTACCATTTTCGTTACCTTTTCCACCTTTTTTCCCCCTTCCTTTTTTTTTCGTTAGTTTTGTTTCTCCTTTTTTCCAGCGAGCTTGGGTGGAGAAACTTTTTTTTTTTTTTGTTGGAAACAAATTTAAGCGAAACAATTGAATACAAAGCTGCTGCATTCCATTTTCCGCTTCAACACGACTCGTCGTTTCTCGTTCCCAGGCAGTTTTTTTTTCTCTCCTCTGTACTTTCTCCCCGTCGATATCCATCGGAGAGATATTGAAAGGATGGATTTTCATTATCGCGCCCCCTTTGCCCCCTTTACCATCGATCTCCGATTTCAGTCGTTGAAATAGATTCACCATCGATATTTCCACGCATACTCCGATGTTAAGTTCTTTACGAATCAACAATCATGAACCTAATCCGTAATTGCCACGTCCAACGGAGAAATTATTATTATTACAAATTTCGAAAAATCGCAGGGAATTATTCCCAAAATTTTATCTACTTTCAAACTTCTTTCGCAGTTCTGGGATTCATATTAAAGAATATTGACTAATGATTAATTTTTGATTAATTTTTTCACGTGAGAAAGAATTTTTATTTCTTATCTTTGTCTATTAAAAAATAAAATTGACACGGTTTTTGAAACAAAGTTTCCAATTTTCCACCGCTTCCATAATTTTTTATTTCAGACTATAGTTAAATAAACTTTTTCACACCTTTTATACTAAATTTTATTTAATTAAAAATTGTGATTTTTTATTTAACACCTTTTATATTAAATTCCGTTTCATCTAAATTTTTAAACAGACACCGAAATAATTGCAAACTTTATAAACTGTCGATCAATTATTTCGTGCTTCAATAATTTTCAATTTCTCGTTATAATTAACAGGATACGTAATGTTAAGGGTTTTTCGCATGAGACGTCCATCGACTTCGGTTTTTAATTTTTTGATTATTAAAATGATCGTAGATTTTGGTGTCTGCTAATTCAGCAATCGCTTAAGCAATTAAGATCTCTTTCCTGTTCGTCCTCCAATTCTTTCCACCATTATTTCATTCAAATTCGCTGGTTGGCTGGCAGGACGCGACCAGAAATCGAGTTTATCAACTACAATTTCCTGACGACGTTATCGCTGATGTTTCGCACGCGAAACAGATACATTTTATCAAGAAGTTTCTTCGTTGGATTTTCCAGGGTTAATATACGGGTTACGTCGAATTCCAACCGGAGATCTCGTAATTTCCGTAACCCCGGCTATTTATTTCCTGATGACCGCCAAGTGTATCTCCGTTTACTTAGCGAACCGCTATCTTACTACATTTACTCCTGGTATTCGATTCGTTTGCTCGATACGGGAATTCTGATCAGGCCATTTGTACCCGACCTCTGTTAAACTCTATCTCTGTAGTCTTGAAGTTTCCAGTATTAAACAACGTTGCGTAATTGCGAACGGACAGTTAACTTGATCGTTGATAAATACGATTTTTCAGGTATTTTAAATATCAATCGGTATATTACAGGGCTGATTGAACTTTCTTGCCACTATAAAAAGTCTTGTTTCAGTTATTAGAAATAGTTGGAAACTGTACTTTTTGTTAATCTTATGACGACATCATTTTCAGCCTCGTCATTAGATGGATTCCAGGTTCAATGAGGTTCGAGGATTTTTTCCTAAGTCCTCAGTAAACCTTGTATATTCCTGTATATAGAACATCCAAACTTTCCAATAGTATCCCCATCTAAGACAGGGCCTGCTAGGTAATTTCACTGATGAGTCCCAATAACAGGCCCAGGACGAAACGCATCCCCGTCCTTTTCCTTTCGTCCCTTGCAATACCTTCGCAACATTGAGAATACTGACGATCAATCGATCACAATATCACAATAGTAGGGGAGGACCTTCACAGTTTCATGTTGATACATATGTTTCCTCCCTGTTGCGGCCCTAGGGCCGAATGTCTCAAAATAAGTGGGGGACTGATCTAGTGGCGAGGATGAGAATAATGCCGTCACAAAACTTTTTATCTTCTACGAAGAACAATGTTTCCATGCCTAAAAAATTTTTTAAAATTTATATAAGTAATTATTTTATTCTTCATATTCACAGAAATCTGTGAAAAACGAAACACCCTTTTGCATCTACGAGTAATTACTCATCTCCTTCGCCGGTATACGTGCTTCATCAGCCAGCGCCATTTTGTATCCGGGCATCCGCCATGTCGCGCTGTTTAAGACCGCTGCAATTTGTTTACCTGCTCCCTGTATATCCATAACGTGTAAATCGCGCGATTAATATGGACATACCGCGGCAACGAGTTCCAACAAGCTCCTCGTCTCCTTCCATCGACCTTAAGGAACTTAAGACACTTAAAGCAAATCGTGATCTACGAGGAGCTGGTAAGGGGCTTGGCATCGAGGGAGCGGCTGACTTGGCTCGAGACACCTCGTTCGAGGCGAGCCGCTAATTAAGAAATACTCCCCTTAACGTCTACTCTAACAACACGGAGACGTGCTTCAGTCGACCATCCCGGTTCCATCTTTGCCCACCACGCCTTTTTCTAATTCCTTCGCCATTTCGATGGGAATTGCCAGTGGTTTTGTACACAGGAGATGCGTCCTGATCCAGAGATTTGGTCTTTCGTGGGGTAGTTGGAGAATCTTGTCAACAGGTGGCGGGATCAAATGCTTGATGGCGTGGAGAAAAATGGACGGGGAGGTTAAGATATGATTTTGAGAGTATAGAATGAAATGTTTATCGTTGTGTAATTATTTCACAAGAGAATATTGTTATTATCGTCTTCTGTTGCATTGTCAAGCTAATGAAAAGATATTTCAAATTGTCTGTTGAGTTAATGAAGAAGGTTCGAAAATTGGATCGATTTTTCTGTAATTGGAACATTCTAAAATAAAAGTGGAAGATTTAATAATATCGGGAAAGGGTAAGTGTCTTAGGAAAAGAATATATGGGCAAAATATCGATATCGAAACGAAGAGCGCAAATTTATATTCTAGAATAATCTAGCATTTGTTTCGAGAAGCCTTGGGCACAAGAAAGCAGAAGAAGGGAAAGGGAGGTAGTAAAATATTGGAGAGTGTTCAGTGGTTGTCGTAAATCGTGTTTAAAATTTCATTGGTATTTTTCATCCAGTGCCGCTCGTTCATAACGCACGTTATAATTTTTACACTGACAGTTTATCTATAAAGATAAATTTATCTAAAAAGATAGTCGAGTTTCAAGAATATATAAATAGCAATTTATTTTGTATTATTAATGGAAAATTAACATGCTTAATAACGCTAATAAAGCATATACTACGCTGTGAGGTATAGTATCATTTCCGCTATTTGCTCCCGCCACCACTCCATCTACCTGAACCTCCCTACTCGATCGGGACGCACCCCCCACCAATTTTCAGCCGAACTGCAGTTCCCGTCGAATTGCCGCGATGTCAAACCGAAGTCAGTTAATCCGCGCCTTTCACGTCGAAAACATCGTGTCGCCCGTTTCGACCGCGATTTAGAACTCGCCGCAGGGCCATCTGACGAGAATTTATTTCGCCTAGCCGCTATTAGCGCGCGTCTCCTGCCGGTGCAACAGGTGATTACACGCGTTCGGCAAATATCGTCCAATTAAACGTCGCCGACGACGCCGTTTGCCTGGCACTCGTCACTTTCGCCTGCTGCAGCTTGCCGATTCCCGAACGTTTGGCAAATTTCCTGGCTCCGTCACGGCTGTTGACCACGGTCAGTTCGGGCTCGTCGATCAAGCGACGAATGAACGAACGAACGAGCCGCGTCAATTGGCAACTAATTCCCCTATATCAGTGTTGGTAGCCCTGCTCGGCCCGGTCAAATTCGACGCACAATGTAACACGTGTTTCGCGGGAAAGCGTGGCTGGCGAATTGAGTGAATTCATCTACTCTGTTCTAAAATTTGTGGCCCGTTGTGGCAATTGATGGTGTTTCGTTGAGTTAACGGAAGTGCTGCAGAGTGATGGAGGTTAGAATGTTACGGTATTGCTGATGGAGAGAAAGAGATCTGTAGGAGAGTGAACTTGGTACAGGTTAGGTGAGTACGACTTTTTATTACGTAATAGAATTCGAATTGATTATTATTTGTACATGCAAAGGTTACATCTGTTTGTTTATTTGAAATATTTACTCGAAATTTACCATTTTTAACGTGACAACTATCGTGTTCAAATGTACACCTAAATTACGCGAATAATAGCAATTTAAGTCACACGATGAAAATATAAATACGCTTCTTTTCGAATAAAAATAAACATTCAGTTTCTCGAGAACGTGTTTTCGATAAATATAAGAAAAATAATTTCCACTAGCTCCCTAGGTCTATCGTTGAACACTCCGCATGCAAAGGGAAATATTAAAAATTCTGCAAAGTTAAATCAAAGTACAAGTACCATCGTACACCGCGAAATTTCTTGCCAACATCTTCGAAACACCAACTTCTCGAATATTCGACCATCCAATAATACTCATAACCTTTTTTATACGCGTCAACTTGAACTCAATTCTAGTGAAACTTCTAGTGGAAACTTGCAGTAGAACCTCCACTCGCTCTCTCTCTGCCAGTGCAATCGAAGCAACTTGGCGGAACTAAGAACTTCCAGCGCATCGTGAAAATTTACGGCTTGTTAACAACTGGCTAAAGAAAATCGTCAAACGCGAAGCGTAAAATTCTTCCACTCTCGCATACGTCGAGCTGTCTGTCCGTTCCTCCTGTTAGCCTCGTTGATGAAAGCCGGGCACGCGGAATATTTTAACATACACAATTGACTGGCTGCTCGTTTATTGGATCGAGGCATAGATGCACGTGTGTGCATGTTCAGAATGGCCTTCGGATTCCAGGGCGGGATCGTGGTCTCGGGGACGGGGCGAGGAATAGGTTAGGTGGGAGAGGGCCTTCGAATACGTTCTCGGTGTCGATGGGCGCCGCGAACCTATTGGGATTTTCAATTGAACGGACACGAACGTCGTGGAATTCGTGTGCGCCACGAAAGTCGAGGAATGAAGTAATCCTCGCGGAATGAATGACCTTTCCCGCGACGCGACACCACGCTGCTCGTTGCGCGTTTCATCGCCATTATGTGCATCGTTTGCATTCTTGACTGCTCGATTATTTTCGCGTATATATGGATTCGTTATCTTTTCCTTTTTTTTTTTTATTATTTTTTATTCCGTTTTAGTTAGAGAGAAGTTTGAGTCGAGTTCCAATTGCGTTACCGGCGCAGCGAGTTTTTTGAGGTTAGAATTGAAATTCGCTGAACAGCGGTTTAGTTTGAAGATTGGATTCCGGGGACAGTTAGTTTTGATAATTAATATTTGCTTTGGGAAATTAATGTTCCTTCGCGTTACGTTTTATGATCAACAGGGATGAATCAAACTGGAAATTCAATTAACTGACCGTCTTACGTTAATTAGGTTATACAAATGAAAAATACGGGAAAGGGAAAATTGTCCGGATAATTGCATCTGTACTGGGAAAATTTAAGGAGTCTGTGATAATACGGGGATAACCTAAATAATTTTTATTTTTCATTATTTCTTTTTTTTTTACTATATTGGAACCATAATGGAGATATCATTTATAAAAATGGAGTATATAATACAAATTTCCATGACTTGGAATATTCGTGAAATGTTTATAATTCAAGCAGCTTTTGCAAAAGTGTATTAGAGATGCTGGTCGATCGAGCAAAGGATTCGATGTGAGAAAATCGTGTAACGTTTCCTAGTAAGAGGATTACGATGAACCACGCGACCCTCAGAATCTCTGAAATCTCCAATCCTCTCACATTTCTCTAACAAATAAATCGTAAAAAATTTGCAATTCGTTTATTTCATTCACAACGAACGTCAACAAAAATTAATCAAATTCTCAAGCGAGTTTTTATTCGTCGTAATATCTCTTCGTCGAAGTCAGCCTCTACCTCAAATACCAACGTCCCCATAAAATAAAACGCCCCAGTTACCCCGTTACATGGATTCTGCTTTATTTAACAGCATTATCCTTCCAAGGTACGACCACCCTTACAAATTCTTATCTACACCCCTT
>NW_016907973.1:353317-361692 GCF_001483705.2 Eufriesea mexicana
TCTGGAAAGAAGGTTGGACGATGGTGGGGATAAGACAGCCGCTCCACCTGTGGTGGGGATAAGGCAGCTCTTCGGCGGTGGTGGGGGTAAATCAGCTCTCTCCGCTAGTGGCGCAGTTGTGTTACACGCCTGAAAGTTTAAGCTTCTCGTCCTCTTGTCAGCTGAACGTGACGCGCGCGCCTGCCGACGAACTTCGCCGCCTTGTCATCCCGTTGTAAATATTTGATATCAAATCCTTATTCTTGGGAAGAGACGAAAATCCATTTGCCGTTACCCACGGCAGAATGCCGGGAATAATGCAACGTGCCGGAAAACATGCATGCGTGCCCTCTCTCGCGGGGTCCTCTTTGAACTTGGCGTAATGCACGCCCCGAAACGCGTCGGCTAAGAACGACAGGTTGCTCGTTAACCTTTCACCTTCTTTATTTTCGAGACACGGCGATAGCAAAGGTTGCCTCTTGATGCAGTCCGTGACGTTTATGCCGAGTCTCGCTATGCA
This sequence comes from Eufriesea mexicana, assembly GCF_001483705.2. Lineage (NCBI taxonomy): Eukaryota > Metazoa > Arthropoda > Insecta > Hymenoptera > Apidae > Eufriesea > Eufriesea mexicana. Next base: position 353,817 of record NW_016907973.1, read on the forward strand.
GAGGAATCTTTATCGTTGATGCTTTAGAGTAAGGGCACTGGGGTGGAAAGGGGTTGGCTTGCGTTGCGAATTTCGGCTTCAGGGATGTACCAGGAAATGCGGAAACGCTGTCTAATAAGATTTATCATGTTTATTATAACACGAAGTGGTTGTCAGAAGCGAAGTTCAAAATTCTAATAAACTTATTGCAATTTTAAGATTACGAATCGTCCATTTCTTTTCATTTCTTGGATCATAGATCGACGATGCTTTTAAAATTAAAAGGGACACCCCACGTTACTTTAAAATATTTTAAAGCTTCAGAATGTTAGCGTTTAAATGCGGTGTTGAGGAAGAAAGGTCATTTCTATTTAGTTTAGAATTTCCTCTCTCAGTCTTTGATCTTCTCCTCCTAGGTATTTGGTCGCCAATGGTTCCGCTCTCGATTGCTTCTGCACTCGCTGTCTAGAGCGTTTAACCTCTTTATATCCTCGGTCGAGATGTCTCGTGAACTGATTTACTTCGTGTCTTTTCATTAGGGCACGAGGTATCTCGTCCGGAGAGTCTCGCGAGCGACATTATGTCTCGAGATATTTCTGCAACCGAGCAAGTATTTAGAACCGTTGGTTGCGTTTGTGTATCGTTGACGTTAAGTAAGACGATATGCATCGATTAATACGAGGAAAATTGTACATACGAAGGTATCGTAAAGCATCCATTGGGAATGCTATTATATTTTATTTCTTATGAGGCTTTGCCATATTGAATTCGAGGCAAGGACCTGTCCAGCGATCGTCAGAGGATAGTTCGACTGGCGTAGTATAGTTCTTTTGGAGGGTGGTTGAAAATAACGAAAATATAACGCGTTATTCGAATCGATTCCTCTTCTGTCATTCAACCCACCTTCATCCCTTCGAAGGGATGAAAGATCTTTAAATATTTGATATTTGACTCTTTCGATTACGAGCAATTAGGTATTACTAGCATCTGTGTTAGAGTGAACACAAAAATTTACGAGTCGTACATTTTTTGGAAAATATTTACACCCGTTAAGTGGGGTCTTTCAGAGAATCGTTCGTGACTTCGGAAAGCAGCAAGGTATCCAAACAGGGTTTAAAAAGTTCCTTCAGTGGTATTTTTGCAAGGTGTAAAGCATGTAAACGAAATAAAGAAAAGAGAAGCGTATTCTTTAGCGTGTCGTCGGCATTTTAGCATCGTTAAGAGTGCATCGCGATACGGTGACAAAGGCTTGGTAGATTTTCTGCTCGCGAGCGAGTCGCAAGTTTCGAGGACCCTAACTCCTCTCTTATTGTTATAAACGAGAAAAGTGCTCGGCCGGGACGGCGAAAAACTCGTTTTTCTTCTCGTGCATGCCTCGCAGCGTGCTCCACGAGGGTAGCTTCCCCTCTCTACGGCTGTTCGACGATATTCCCCGGTTTTCCGCTTCGTGCTCCTCGAAATTTCTTCTACGTGTTTATCTCCCACCTTTTTCCAATCTGTACCACTTTTGCAATTTTTCTTTTTTAAGGTTTCGTCGATTTTTCGGCTGCGAATTAAGCTTGAAATGGGAATCGGATTTCGCCGAGTAAAATGTAAAATTACCTGCTTGGTGAGAATATTGAAGTTGGAAAGAACATGTGTTACCTATTTTTAAGGGGTTAATGTCGCGTATATTAAATTTTGTTCGCGATAATGATTATTTTTATGTTGTGATGCTTTTATTATTGATAGGTAAATTACGAGGAGGCAGTTGTTCTTGTGACTATTAAATTCTGTGAAATAATTTTTATCTTTCAGTTTTGATATTTATTGAAGTAATAAATGAATTTTTAATTATGAAAAAATTGAGGGATATATAACTTTTGCATATTTATCAAATTCTGTACCATTTTTTAATTGTTTAATATTATTATATCTACTGCAATACAAATTTGGACGAAAATTTGACGAAAATGTAGCACGTGGACATGGACGTGGTCAAAATTTTCATTCTTAGTTTGTTCCTAATTTTATATTAATAAATATCAATTATATTGTTTCATTTTCATACATTTATGGCAGTACAACCCCCTCAGTTTATATTTATTGGTACCAAATTCTCCGATAATTTTTATACTATTTAAATTCCTGGAATGTTCTGCAGCAATGAACGACATCAAATAACATTGCCATAAAGAAACAACGTAATTATCTTCACAGCTACGGTGTCACAGTAGCTTTAATTGGCTGCATTGTTACGTGTGCTTGAAGAACCGTGGAAAAAGACCATGGCGATACACATGAAAAACGTATTACCGCGTATTTTACAAAGTGCACTTTCCACGGCTTCATTTGAAACACCTTTCGCTTCTTTCATCCCTTCTTTAACCCCTCAGCGACGGCCTTTGTAGTTGCGTTTCTTCATTTACCGTCGACCTCCATGCATCGTACGGATTTCCGTTTCTTCGCGTGTCGCCGGCTGTCCTTTGAATGCGCGTATTTAGCGGAAGGAGGGAAAATGAGCGAGCGATGCACGAAGTTGCAAGGAAGACGTTGAACCCGTTGGTTCAAAGTTCTTTCGTGAATTTATAAACAAACAACGAAGTGCAACAGGGACGTGTGCTTTAGGTATCGCCAGGACCGAAGGGAAGACGTTTCCTTGAGAGGAGTAAATGAAAAATTCAGGATATAGGGAAAACGCGTTCTGAGTTTGGAACGTGGAGAATGGAAGCCATTGTTGCCAGGGATGTAACACGTGTGCCGATCTTTTTGGGTAGGCGAATGTTTTGAATCGTATTATAGCGAACTAAATTCTTAAAATTGTTATTTTTTGGAATATTTGAATATATTATATGCGTTAGGGTTGTATACCAAATTTTTAGATCGTGGGAGTATGGAGATTAATTTTTTGAGGTTAAAATTTGAGTCGTCTGCCTTAGGTAAAGAAAAAAAATTCAGTGATACAGTAGGATATTCTATTTTAATTATTTAATATTACCTTAGTTATCTAACTTAATTATTTTTTATTAAACTATTAAGAAGTTTTAAATACATGAACTCCTCTATACACCATAATCAAAATTATTAATCTCTGTAATACTAATACTCTTATACAACTCACTTAACACAACCCCTAAAACTCATAGAAAATCAATCTACCAGAAAATATTATTTAAAAAAGGGACCTTCTCCATTTGAAAATTCAAAATCCACCCAGAAGACAATCCAAAAGTTCAACCTCTACGTACCTCAACCAAAATTACTGATTTCTGTAACACCTCTATTCTCTATTTCTCTACAACCCATGCAACATAACACCCAAAACTTATAGAAAATCAATCTACCAGAAAACATTATTTAAAAAAAGGACCTTCTCCATTTGGAAATCAAGAAACTACCTAGGAGACAATTGAAAAGTTCAACCTTATATACCAGAACCAAAATTACTGATTTCTTTAATACTAATATTCCTATACAAGCCATGCAACATAATCTACAAAATCTACAGAAAATCAATTTATCAGAAAATATTATTTAAAAAAGGACTTTCTCCATTTGGAAATCAAGAAACTACCTAGAAGAAAATTCAAAAGTTCAACCTTATGTACCACAACCAAAATTTCTGATTTCTGTAACACCTCTATTCTCTATTCCTATACAACCTATGCAACATAACCCCCAAAACTTGTAGAAAATCAATCTACCAGAAAACATTATTAAATAAAAGATCTTCTAACTTGGAAAATTCAAAATCCACCCAGAAGGTAGTGCAAAAATTCAAGCACTGCACCAACAAACTGCGACAGAATCACGAGAAACAGAAAACGGCACGAATCAGCAGCAATCCCTCTGCCGGTCGACCGTTTCACCCCGTTCATCAACCCCGGCGAACTCGGGACCCCAAACAGTGTCACGATCGCTTGTCGAATCAGCCGTCGAATGAAATTCGATCGGGGGTGAAACTCGGTTTTCGACGGGTCTCGGGGCAGGGTCGCGTGGAGCCGGGGGTCGCCGATGTACAATTAGTCGCGCGAAGTTTAACTTGCAAATATGGAGACGGGAGAAACGTCGGCGTCGGGTGAGATCGATTCGTTTCCGAGCGTCCAATTAATTCCCGCTCACGGAAATTCCGCGAGCATGACGCGTCGTCAAATTCAATTTCGCGGCAGCCTGACGTTGCTGCTCGCTCGATGATCCGTCCCTGCAGCCCCCCGCCTCGCCGCCAAATAGAATCTTATTTTAATGAGTCGCGTCGGATCGAAATACCACGTTCCCGAAATAAAGAACTGGCCCGGGCCACGTTCCCCTGAATCATTGACGAGGTTGTCTCCGGGATCATCCTAGGTCTCTGCGACCACCCCGACGCTGCAAAATCAAACGGCCTCCTCGTGCTCGTGCGTCACCTGCTAAATCTTTCCTAGACCAACTTTCTGACGAGGGAATAATTGCATTCGGATTCGGAATAATAATTTTCGTGAGTGGGCTTGGTGTAATGGAGGTTCGTGGATCGTGTGGGTGGTAATCGATGATGAGAGAGGGATGCAAGGGTTGTGGCAGCATCATTCTCATCCTCGCTGATAGATGGATTCCTACTTGCAGCAGGTTTTCTACAGATACAATTTTCAAACTTTCCAATAGTATCCCCGTCTAAGGCAGGGCCTGCGAACGGAAAATTAACTTGATCATTGATAAATACTATTTTTCAGGTATTTTAAATATCAATCGGTATATTACAGAGGTGATCGAACTTTCTTGCCACTATGAAAAGTCTTGTTTCAGTTATTAGAAATACCTGAAAACTGTACTTTTTGTTAATCTTATGACGACATCATTTTCACTCTCGTCATTAGATGGATTCCAGGTTCAAGGAGGTTCGAAGATTTTTTCGCAAATCCTCAGTAAACCTTGTATATTCCTGTATATAGAGCATCCAAACTTTCCAATAGTATCCCCGTCTAAGGCAGGGTCTGCTAGGTAGCCAAAAAGCTGTATAGTTTTCGTGTCTTTCTATACATAGGCAAACACGCATGCTGATATAAGATAGCTCTTAAGTCTATATTATCCTATAGCGATAAGCGCGCTAGATTAAGTTTGATTTTAGATCGCGAGTGCTTCACGCTGGAGCCATCGATCTCAATGATCTTCATTTGTAACTCTTTTGTACGTTTTGGTTCTTTCATATGTATATTCAGGCTCAGGATAAAACGCATCCCTTCTTTTTCTTTTCGTCTTTTGCAGTACTTTCGCAACTTTGAGGATACTGCTGACCAACCGATCATAACTAGTGGGGGAGGACCCCCTATAAAATTATAAGAGAATAGTTGTGCGGATTTCACCGATTATTTTGTTGTTCTCGTGGTTTCTTGGTGGTGTCGTAATAGCCGTCTTGCTATATTAAGTAGCAAGTAGGAGGGACCTAAGGAAGGGGTGTGTTTCGCCCCAGCCTGCTAGTGGACTCCTCAGTAAAGCTACCTAGCAGACCCTTCCTTTTCCTTTCATCCCTTATAGTAGCACTGGCATCGAAGCTACCTGCGACCAACAGACAACAACAACCGTGGGGGGAGGACCCCTACAGGGTCAATGGAATCGTGAAGGTCTTTAAAATGAGTGGCAAAGAGGAGTTCTGTTTTAAGTTGGATCGATTAAGTTGCATATTGTCCAGGAATTAGTTAGAATAGAAGAATTTTTATTTTTGTATCGAATGTTTGAATTATAAAAATTATATGTAATATAATAGGTAGATTTTGCTTCAAAAATTTTGCAAAAAGTGACAGAGAGAAAATTGGAGAGAAAATTTTTTATCGTGCCTCTAAAATATTTTGAAATATCTTGGAAGCGAGAATAATTATTATTTCTATGTGTAATGCTAATTTCAAATTAATATTTGAATCTTTAGAAGATTCAGACCGAGTAGAAAAATAATTCTAAATTTTGGGGTGCGTTTCAACTCCCTGTTATTTTAATTAGGTTATTTTAAATGTACCTAAAATAAATAGTGAATTGTTAGCTACCACTTCGAACAAATTTTACTTACTAATTTTCGTAACATATTTCAAAATGTTATTAGTGGTATCTAGAAATAAAACTAATGTTGAGACATTATCAACAAAAATATTAAAACGATTAATATTTATAATAAAAAATTATTTCATAATTCAAAAATACATAAAGGAGTTTTCAAAAAATATTATTATCTCAAAAAAGTCATTAATCAAAATCCAGTTAAAATTAAAAGAGAAGACAATAGATAAAATTGACCAAAAATCCAATATAAGCATGAATAAGCAATAATTTTAGCAGGATTAAAGGTAGATCAGTATCGAATAGTTACAACTATGGTTAAGCTGTAGTTAAGCTGCCATTAAGCATAAAATATTCCAGCATCCATTTACGTTCTACGGGGTTATAATAGAAAGAATAGCTTGTTCGGATTCGATGAGAGATTCGGTGAAAACCGTGATTCGCGAGATAAAAAGACAATGTACACAATGGTGGGGGGAGTGGTGGGTAAAAATTGGCATATTGAAATTCTGGGGAGCCGCGACTGGATGCAAGAAGAAGCTGCAGCCAGCAGCTAACGGTTGCGGCACCCTCGTAACCCAATTTAGAAGAGGACACAAAAGAGTATTCGGTGATATTGAGCCGTGAGATGCGACCTACTTGCGAACCGACCGACCGACCGTTTCTGCCTTACCTTTTCCCTTCTTCCTCCTTCGAACACCCGTGTTTTTCCGCTCCCTCCTACGCGACACCTCGTCCTCTGCATATCAACCAATCTCCATTTCGCTAACCATGTTTGCACTTACTCCTTCACCTTTCCAATCGTTGTCGATGCCTAACTAATCCTGACAATGCGATTTTTTCACTGTGCTTCACCCGATTTCCTAATTTTATTCAATCGGTAATGACCGAAATTGGAATCTAGATCTGGAAAAATAGGTGTATTTGTTAACGTAGAAGTGGATAAAAGAAATAGTAAATTGGTGAGAATTGAATTTTTGCGAGGATATGGAAGATCGTGGTTTACTAGATTTGATCATTTTATTAAATCGGTAATAATAGAAAATAGGGTTTAGGTCTTTCTGTATTTATTGACGAAAAAGTGGATAAAAGAAATAGATAAATTGGTGAGAATTAAATTGGGCGAGAATTAAATTTCCAATGAGGATATGGAAGATCATGGTTTACTCGATTTGGTAATTTTATTAACTCGGTAATAATTGAAAATAGGGTTTAGGTCTTTCTGTATTTATTGACGAAAAAATGTATAAAGGATAATAGGCAAATTGGTGAGAATTAAGTTTCCAATAGGGATATGGAAGATCGTGGTTTACTCGATTTGCTAATTTTATTAAATCGGTAATGGTCAAAAAATAAGGTTTAGGTCTTTTTGTACTTATCAACGAAGAAATAGATAAAAAAAAAATAGGTAAATTGGTGAGAATTTTTGCGAAAATATGGAAAACCTTTGTTTACTCGATTTGCTAATTTTATTAAATCGGTAATAATCGAAAAATAAGGTTTAAGTCTTTCTGTATTTATTAACGAAGAAATGGATTTAAAAAAATAGGTAAATTAGTGAGAATTGAATTTCCAACAAGGATATAGAAGATTGTGTTTATCGAGTTTATTGCATTTGGTAATTTGATTAAATCGGCAATAATCATGTTCTTTTCTTTGTTTTTCAATTATCAACAATAGTGAACGATATCCTCATCCGAGCATACAAAATAGAAATTTATTTGAACTTTAAAAACGTAAGCATCGACCAAGAGTCCCGGCACCAAGATTAAAAGTAGTTGGAGCTAATAACTTCCACTACCGAGTGGACGGAATTTGTCCAGGTATCTCGGAGCACAGCACAGCACGCGACTCATAGTAATCGCAATTGGGATCGAAAAATGGCACGTGAGAGCGT